>NC_056741.1:1776553156-1776648156 GCF_019279795.1 Protopterus annectens | reverse complement strand
TTAGTACGTTACTCACTTCTGAACAGTTTGTGGTTTGTTTGTGTTGACATTAGCACAGTCTGCTCAGGACAACTGGACATATTTCTGTACTGTTTATGCCTACCTATACCCTTGGTTGTGCCTGACTACACGGGTATATAGTACCTTTGGGTAGGGGTGCTGAACTGCAGAGTGCATTATTTATTATTGTGTGATGTTTATCTTACTGAACATGCAGAGCTGCTGTGTACCTGTAAGTCTGTGATGGCTTGTAGTCTGTCTGAGTAGCTCCCACCTGTGGACATATCCAGATGGTAGACAGAGGTCAGCCTAGTATTCTTTGACTGTGCACCACAGCAGTGTTTTAATCACCTGAACAATGGCATTGTCACAGGTGGTTGCTAGCAGTACATGGCTACATCCTTTGATATTTCTGTGTTGTACTTCTACATAAGGGCATGTTTGTGGGATTCATTCTACAGCTATTTGCAGAGTGTGTAACAGCAGACAAGCTGATATGTCTGAGTGTTTCTGACTCTTCCAGGCCTCAGATACTCTCATGTATATATTTGAACAGCCTCAGGGAAGCGTACATATAACTGGAATACACCTGTCATATAGTTCAGACATTTTGCAGTTCAGACTTTAGGGGATTCAGAGCATATCTATTACTACACATTTTCTGACATGCAAGCGGTGTCTACTCTCACTTATTGACATTTGTCATTAAGTGACATTCAACACCTTTCTGCCTACTGTTAGTACATTTCACAGGGAGTCAGAGGGGCACAGCTAACATTTGTTTACAAATCAGGGTCATCACTGTAGAGCAGTCACTGTTGGGAGGTCTGGCCTGTGACCTATGCAAATATGCCAGTGTTTATCCTGCTCTGATACTGCGTGGGGTTTGTAAGCTGCTACTGTAACCTTGTTCCCTACTAGCATGGCTGATTCTCTTTTCACAGTCATGTCATGCAATTCAACAACACCTGCTGGTTAAGGCCCACAGAACAAAATTTGTGTTATGCTATTCCTATTTTCCCTTTACATTCACTCATGGTAATGCATGATATATTGCTTTCAGCACTAAGTTATTGTATATCTGCTGTGGTGTAGTGGCATTTCATGCAGACTGGTGAGTCTAAGGTCCTGGGTTTGAGACTGACAAGGGCATTTTATTTTGCTGCTGAGCAGTACAAGGGCCTTGTCATACAGAGTGACTAAGGCACTTTTAAGCAGTTGTAAGCGGGTTTGCGTAATGCTTAGCAATGCTTAGCTAAGCGCACACATGTTCACACTCGCGACCCCTTGCTAACTACTGCTTAAAAGTGCTTACTCCCGCTAACCCCTGTGCTAATTTCTTTTAAAGAAAAGAAAATGGGGAGATAGGAAAGTGGTGAAAAAGGGGGCACAAAGAGGGAAAGACAGTAGGGAAACCAGCTCGGGATGTGCAGGATGGGTGTAGGGAAGGTCCTTAGCTGCCCATTTCTTTACCAGCAACAGCTGTGCATATGTTTGTAATTTGGTGTGAAATTTGAAACCTTCCATCCCTGAGAGAGGGGTGAGGACAACAAAATATGTTGTACTGCCAATTAGAATGATCAGTTTACATTTCCAGCGGACATGTGTGCGAATTGGGCAGCTATGTATGGGGCGTAATTTTTTTGTGGGAACAGATTGCCCTTTTTTTTATTTTTTTTTCAGGTGAGAGTGGAATGTGAGGTAGAGGATGTAGGTATATTTGGGGAGGTAGGTTGGGGAGGTAAACAGACAAGACAAACAAGATGCATACAGGGGTGGAGTTTGACACATGGGGTGGGTGAACACAATTGATGAGGAAGGTTGTTTGGAAATTGCAAGCCCATGAGCCCACAGATGGTAACAGTGGAACTGAGATCCCCACCCATGGGCAGTCACCACTGCACCTTCACAGCCCTGAGGGTGGCTGTGCTGGGGGCTGAGTAGTACGGGCAGGCTCACCCGAGAGATGCACCACTCTCGCCTCAAGCTGGCATAGGGGATCAGCGACTGAATGCTGAATCTCCCTACGCACCACAGACCCTTCGAAGGGTGACAGGTGGCCCTTCTCCGCCCACGCTTGCACTGGGGGGATGAGTCCCATCCCGTGCAGCACTTCCACCCGAAGGTGGCACAGGACTAATGGAGGAGGGGAGCCCGGGTTGGGCACCGGAGCTGCTGGTGCCAGGTGCACTCACCAACTGAGGAGGGACAGGTGGGTTCACTGGGACCGGCCTTCCCATACGTTCTGTGATTAGGTGTGTTTAATTACAACATAAACAACAGCATTCCAGATTAATTGTAACAGCATGCAGTAATATTCCCATTAACCCAACACACCAAGGTTCCAACAGTTGAACAGCAAGCATAACACATCACATGCATATATTGAACGACAGTGGATATTCCAACAGCATGCACGGATGTTTGGTAGCAACAGGCCACCATGAACGTGGTGTTTGAACAGGGCACATTCATCAACATCAATGCATATATTTATAAAACAATAGGACATATGTCCCAACAAATATTTCAGGTTACACATACCCACTGAGGTGTGGAATTGCATGGTTTATGCACATACGGTAGGGTGTAGAAAAAACCTCAATTAATATCTTATAATGACCTTTTAGTCTACACTACATTCCCAGTGACTGCAAGTGTATATCCCCTACCTGTATTATTACACTTGCCACCATACATTAGGTTGTGCCATGGGTTTGGCTAGTTCAATATATGCCTGACCTATATCTGACATACTAACTGTCCAGGATGCAGATGTTACTGCTACATATTTCTTGTTTGCATTTATATTTCTTTATCTACATATCTGGGATGTTTTCACATGACATTTTCACTTTGATTTGTACAGAACCCTGCATTTCTTGACACACACTCACATTTCTGGTGAATAATTACATGCTACAGGTGTGCCAGGTTTACTTATTCATGCCAGCCAGTAACTGACTATTGTGGACTGTATATATGTTTCACAGCTACTAGCACTTCCATCACCCACTTTATATGGGACTGCATAACTCTGGGTTGCCAGCACATTTTCAAACAGTACTGTTTGTATAATGCAAAGGTACAACAACATTTCAGACTCTGTGACACAGACACACTCTGGGTTTTAGACCTTTATTAATGACATTACACACTTTTCCACAGGCTCACTCCTTTATTTGTTTTAACGGTGTTTATGGCAGACATGTTCAAGACATATTATACCTTTATTAATAGGTTAGAACAATCTTTTTTCAGGCCCACTCACTTATGTTATATGACAGTGCCTGCAGGTATATTATTCATGCACATCCGCGCAAACATATTGCGCTGGGTAAAGCGCTTTTAAACTTTGGGCAACTCTATTGCGCTGGGTAAAGCGCTATTACACTATGGGCAACTCTGTTTAGCTGGGTGAAGTGCTATTAAACTATGGGCACCTCTGTTTAGATGGGTAAAACATTGCTTAACAGCAGGCTATTCTATATCTGGGTCCTTTAACAATATATATTTTGTTCACTGATACATTCTCCATGTCACTGCTTTTAATAAAATTTTAATCATATATGTCTGGTATTATTTCAAATGCTGATTTAAAATGTAAATAAAAAGGGGAGTGGTGGGACTCAAACCATGAATGCCTTCTCTTTGTGCATACACACTACCATTACGCTATTGCTATTTGGATTAATGTGCATAAGTAGTTCTTATATGCTCTTCAATGTAACAATTGCTAACTGTGGTTAAACAATGGGCACACCCGTGCAAACAAGCGCAAATAAGGGCAACTATATCGTGGATTTAAAAAAAATAAAATTAACATTTTATGTTTTATAAATAACAAATGAAGACCAGGAACAGGCTGCCTTCTTCGCAAGTAAAATTATGTTTTATTGACTTAAAGTGCGTTTATTCCAGTACACTTTTCATCGGGTACATATGCCCGACTTCCTCAGAAGTTAAAAACAATTGACAACAGGGATTCAACAGTAACATATACTAAGTGAGTTAATTGGTGGGTTAGTCCTTCACCTTGTTGGTAATTCCGTTACCATAGTGAAGTAAATTACTTCCCTGTTTACCACACCTTTAGTTTATTTTCCCTCAGGAGCGGGTTGCTACAAACCCACCAAATGGCATACAATACACTTTAGTATAACAACTGAAAATCTAACCCATTAATTAGCAGTAAACAAAATGTTTTATAACTGTGATGGGGGTTTACAGTGTCAGGGAGTGTGGTGTTGGGTGCAAGTACATTTGAGCGAACTTGCTCTTTTCTTTTGACATTATGCTTTTTATAACCTTGCAGGGGCGTGGACTTTTAGACTGCTCGGCAGACGGACAAGCCCCCTGCTTGCCTACTCAGTCTGTGTAAGAGTTACGGATGAGTCAGCATGCCCTCATGAATATTCTTGGCACACTGACATCATACCGTTCAACTGCAGCCTTCGAGTAAGACATATTAAGTCTTACACAGAGGTTTCGTGAATCCAGGGGATAGTCTTTGTATGTACAAATACAAAAGAATTCAGTACAAATAAAATTAATGTATAGTAATGAATATGTGTGAAAAAATATATTTAAAGAAAAAACTGGGTCCAGGGTACCTACTAGATTGAAATGCATGAATAGCAAACAGTCCGCGTAAATGCATACTGTACAGGATACATTGTAATAAATTCAAAATTAATTTGTCAAGTTGTAATACCATTGGTTTTACTGCAGCTAGTTAGAGGAAAATTATATTAAAATATAAGACTTAAGAAGACTTCAAATCCATCACAGTAAGCAGCTCCATATAATTTTTCAACACTCATCTGTATCTCTGAACTTTGCAGCACAAGAAATCTGGAAAAGCCAAAATTTATTGGGGGGGGGGATAAAAGCCCAAACACCAGGGACACATTTTAAACATTGCTTGTATAATGTTGGAAAATTGCTAGAATAAAATGCTGTGTTACCATCATACATTTCACTGTCAACTCTTGAGCCCAGGGGACCCTGTGCAAAACAGTCAGAGAAACATACCACTATGCCAAATCAGCTGTTTTGTGAAGGACAGGAAGACTGAAACTTAAATGGCTACCATTTAGTGAATTAATTTCTCACCATAGCACTCAACCTTAGCACAAAATACCTGGACGAAGCCAATAAAGGGGGAATACAGTCCCAAAAATAGGGACAAATTTCAAATATCCATCTTATAAACTTAGAAAATTGCTAGAATAAAAATATTTAGTGTTACCATGTACTTTCCGAAGAATTTGAAATCTGAAATCCAAATGCCTGTTATTTCTAAACATTTGTTAACCAGAAAACTAGTCTGACTTGGAACAAAAGCCAATTTTCAGCAGAGCAGGGAAAAACACTCTCGACATGTATTTGCAAGATGGAAGGATATGCAGACTCCACACAGAAGGCACCCCAGCCACGAATCAAACCAGAGAACATGTAGCTGTCAAGCAAGAATGCTACCAGTGCACCACCATACTATAGACTTTGTAAGGAAAAATGAAGATACAGAAACCACAGATTTTATGAGGAACAGAACAAATATGAGGCAAAAATCTGCAATTTTTTTTACAAACAGTGGTGAGTAGGGAATTCAGGCCCTTGCCACCTGCACCCAAGGTACAGGATTCAAGCCTGAATGTTCTTTACCCACCACCATGTGTTCCCTCCAGCCACTGGTATATAGTGACTGGGGCATTACACACACACACACACCTCAGCAAATCCTCTGTACCTGCAAGGTTCCTCGGCAGCACAGCTAAATCCTGCTCGGCAGCAGCTACACACACTCCTCAGCAGCTAAATCCTCCGTACCACTAATGACTGGTTCCTTGGCATCAGCTACATCCTCCCTACCTGCAAGGGTGGTTCCTAGGCAGCAGCTAAATAATCCTCTGTACCTGCAAGGCTATTAGGCTAACCACTGGTTCCTCGGCAGCTAAATCCTCTGTACCTGGGAGGCTAATGGCTGGCTTCCTCTCAGCATCAGCTGGTTTCCTTTCTCCTGGCAAAAGAGAGTAGACTAGAGGCTCTAGGCTGCAGGCTATGCAATCTAGTGTTCTTCCTTTCTGTGCGGTTGTCACTGCACAGACCTCTGGGGCTGCAGGGCAGAGATGCCTTTTTCCTCTATCTGGACTGCATAACACTGCAGTCTGGAGTTCTGTGAGTACCTGGAACTCCGAGCATGCATGCGTGGAGTTCCGGCACTTGTGATTTTTTTTATCTTCTTTTCTTCCTTCTTTCTACAGGTGGGGGGGCTGCAGTCCTGCAGTCCTATACCATGAGTTGTCCCTGCGTGTGATGTGACACCTGCAACAGGTGGTGGATGGGCAGCAGGCCTCCTACAAGCACCTCTGTCTATCCGCCTGTGTGGGACCTCGTCAGCTCTCTGGCTATGGCCAGTGTCTACACTCACTGGGACCCATAGCTGCCACACTTTCCTGATCAATGTCCCCACCCTCTGACTGTCCAATATATGTGGCATCTGGGGACGGGGTATGTGTGGGCATACAGACTAAGTGTGGTGACAATGAGGGCAGAAGAGGGATGTCTACCTCTGGACCAGATTCAGCCCATGACACCCCCACCTGTGCCTCATTGTTGCCAACATCATTACCAGAGTCTGAAGAGATAAGGACATTAGGTTGTATATGGGACAGACACCAACACCAATGGTCACCTACAATAAGAAAAAATCAGTACATTAATACCTTCTCTATTGTGTATGAAAAGCCTCCAAGTCTCATAACAACAAAGATCCACAACTGGATTAGTGGTCAAACAACTTTCTTCTCCGCGTTCATCCACAAAACATTTCCTCAGAACAAAATACAAATTGAACTCAGGACCTTTTTAACAATCACTGAAAGTAAATCAAGTAAAACATCACCTGTAATATTTACATTTTAATTAATCAGTATGACACTATACTTGAAAAAAACAACACATAAAAACCCAGTACAACTCTCTTAAATATATGGAAAAACACATTTCACTGCCTTATGTATTTGCCTTCAACCTGTTGTATTTTAAGAGGCATTTTAGATTCCTTGCCTCATTTAAATCAGATGCCTTATCTGCTCTTAACTGTAACTGCTAAAGTGTATCTGTTTGTTGAGCTACACTATAATTCCTGAAAGACAACAAAAGGAGAGCACATTACAGGATCACATATGTGGACGTACACTATGTACAGATATGGCAAGGCCAAAATGGCTGGCACTAACCACTGCTTGCTCACACATGTCTTCCTCCAGTGTGCAAACAAACAGTGTGGATACAACTGAGGTAGCATTAGTCAAATATTCCCATGTGTGCCATGACAGCTACTGCTGTATTATCATGCACCCAACACTCAGGTCTACTGTGGTGTGTCTCCTATGCCAAACCCTTAATAATATGTCATACAAACAATGCCACATGAATAGCAGTGTGGTATTACAACTACTATAAAGGGACAATCCAACGAGACCAGTGTGCCACAATGACAAAGCACAATGCTACCTTGATGTTTAGCACATCCTGTGTAGATGTAAGACAGCAGGAGGTCACTGACATGTCATTATCACAGGTCTAAGACAGGCTTAATGCTGTAATTACTATTCCCCATAAGTCTATTCCCCCAACTACAACCTGTTGTAAACAAAAATCTTTACATACCTGATGGAGTGCAGTACTTCTCTGTTGATATGTGGTGATAGTATAGTTGTCTCATTGGTGTGATCTGACTGAAAAAGGTCTCATACAAAATGGTTCCCGATAGCCAGCTGCATGCCTTTTAAACATGCTTCCCAGCATTAGGTGATTACCTCTAAACCAGTCTGTGGTTCTGAAATAATAATTGCAGCAGCACAGCTGATTTGCACTATCATCAGCCAATGACATACAACCATTGTAGAATATATAAGGCTTTCATGTAGATTAGTGCCCCTTTCTGATATGTGATGATGGACATTACTGGGATGGGGACACTACATCATCACAGAGGGTAGGTCTGCAGCAGACACCTTTACATGGAGATGGGTATGCTGCAGGCTACAGCTACTGCTGCAGGTAATAGACATAGTCAGAAAGTGTGAAGACTTTGGAGGACAACAAGCTGTAGGAGTAATTGTCTGAGCTGTGCAGCCTTGTTGTAGAGCCAGGCCCAGAGTGAGAGTACCCTCTACACTCCAATGAAGGCATGTGTTTAAGGTAAGTCTGTTAGGCAATAACAGAGTACTAGGTAGCATGTTTAGTTTGTCCTTGAGCAAGATGTATATATATATATATATATATATATATAAACTTCAAACCAATGGTGCACAATGATCCTGGTGCTCAGATAAACCACAAACAATCAGCAAATACTCCAACAACCAAAATAAATGCAATAAAGGAAGTAGAGCAAACTGGGTTTATTCAACGGTCTGCTAGCTCCAGACTGGTTTCACCACTTGGCGTCATCAGTGTGTGTCTCACTGCAATGGAAACCATGCTGTTAATGTACATACTTAATTAAAGTGACCCTGACCCATCACTAATACCCTTTAACACCAACATGTTACATTACTACACTACAAAATTATACAATGTCCTTCATCCAGATAGCTTTCCAATAAAACTATACAATGTATATATCTATGTATAAAAAACTATAAGACTTTCAAAATTTACCAATGGTCATTAAGACCTGGTTTAAATAAGGCACCCAAATTTGTGATCCACATGCGTTCCTTCTTAGTCAGTAGTTGATGTTTCTTTGGCTCAGTCAAATTTTCCCTAAAACCTTATCAATCTCCAAAAAAACTAAATGGGCCGTGGTGTGTAGTATTGTATGTTTATACAATGCACTACGGGTTTGTTTACATTTAATATCACTCACATGCAATGCTGTCCATTGTTTAAATGCACATGATGTCTGTCCAATGTAAAACGACCCACATTAGCATACCTCCATATATATCACCCATTCACTGGTACATGTAATCAAATGTCTGATATCATATACCTTGGAAGTGTTCAATGATGTAAATGATTTGGTCCTTGAAATATGGTTGCAATATTTACAATGCCCACAAAATGTGCTACCCATTGAGCTTGTCATAACATAACCCCTTTATACATTATAAGTCTTTTTATATCCCTATAGACGATGGCCTATTGTTATCCCTTTCTAGAACCCAAACTGACATTTATCTCCTATCCGTGTTGAAAAAATGGATCTGCCTTCGGAATGTGCCAATATTTGAAAATTACTGACTGAATCTTAAAAGTATTACTACCATAGGTAGTTATGATTCTTAATTTTTCACCCTGCTGTGGGATTTTCTGTTTACTGCCCCCTAACAGATCAGACCTGGATATACAATAAGATTGCTCATATGCCTGTTTAACCACAGATCCACTATATCCCCTAGTTGTAAACCTAGACCCAAGATGTGCAGCTTCCACTTTAAAATCTCTATCTGTGGTGCAGATATGTCTGATATGTTAAAAACTCTTCTTTAGGGATATTCTTAGTGATATGCCCCGGATGGCACCTGCTGGCATGCAATAAAGAATTTCTGGTAAAAGGTTTCCTGTACATATTTATTACCATTGTCATATTGGTTGTTATTCAAATATGCTACAAATGCCCGCCAGCAGTCTAAATTGCCATTCCATACTACCCAGCAATCATCTGAGTATCTGTGCCACTTAATCAACTGAGATGTAAATAAATTACTTGCACTATATATGTATTGATATTCAAAGTATCCCATGAAAAGGTCTCCATAATTGGGGGCAAATGTAGCCACCTATAGCTGTTCCTTTTATCTGCAAATACCTCTCTTCTCCATATACAAAAGCATTATGTTCCAATACCAACCCTAACATGGTCAATAAAAATTCCATTTCCACTTCATTATACATGCCTGAGTGTTGCATCCAATATTTAGTTGCCATAATTCCCCCTTCATGTGGGATGCTTGTATATAATGCCAGGGTGCCCAAATATGCATTGTTTGGAATTTGTAAGTTCATTCATGAGTGTCAAAAACTGATTAGTATCATTAATTCTAGCCTGTATAAATACTAGCAAGGATTTAAGTTTAAACTCTAAATATTCTGAAAGGGGTTCAATTAAAGAACCTATTCCTGCCACAGTAGGAGACCCTGGGGATTGGGTAACTGATTTGTGGATCTTAGGTACTAAATAGAGATATTGTGGTTGTGGATCCTCCAGTTTCAACTGATTAACCAGCATATCAGAGATGGTTCCTGCTACCTTCTCCCATTCTAAAAATGCATCAATAATATTCTTAAATCCCTGCGTAGGATCAAATGGAAGGTGGCAGTATGATATCACATCTGCTAGATGTCTATCAGCATCAGAAGTGTAATTGTGTTTGTCCCATACTGCAATGGCACCTCCCTTGTCTGCTCCAGTAATACCCAACCTGTGATTTTGCTTTAATTGTCCCACGGCCTTATATTCATCCCTCATTAAATTATGAGAAAAGTTTTTAAATATTTCTATATATATAAATATTTCTAATAATTCACACGAAACTCATCCAGTACTGACTGTTCAAAAATCTTAATGGACCCCTGTTATAGAGGCTGAAACTTAGATTTTTTAAAATTTAAATGTGGCCCTGTCTGTTACCAATAAGTCATGCTGATTTTGTGCAAAAAAAATATTTTAAATTAAGTACACGACAAAAATCTTTAACATCTTTAGCTACATCATATTGGGAAACATAAAATGATGGCACAAATCCCAATCATTTATTCAACAATTGCAACTCAGCTGGTGAAAAATCATAATCAGTCAAATTGACTACCAATTTGTTTTCATCACTGCCCCCTGTATTAGAAACAGGCCCATCTATAGTGCTGACATACTGTTGATGAACCGCTGCTCGACTGCCTCAGTTGTTATGTTTCCGGCCTCCCCTTCTAAAGGGGCTCTCGATCTCTTAGATACCAATGAAATCAAGGACACCAGATCCCCTGTGTCAGTCTCAGTATCAGTATTTGAATACACTGATGAGGACTCCGAAGTACTAGATATACCATTGGTTGTCTTTAAAATAGACCTAACCCTTTTCCTCTTAGGCCTGTTGGCACCATTCCCACTTTTATCTTCGAAAAAATAGACAACCTTCAGAGGCTACCACACAGGGTGTGGCAACATATTGAAATTTTGGCAGTTGGCAGTTTGGAGTTGGATAATTACATGTTTGCTTCTATTATGGCAATAGGACAGGATTTTAAAACATTTATAGACAATTTGGTGACCGACAAGGAGGATATATCTTTCTTTAATTTGTTGAATGAATCGAACAGCACTGCTACAGGCATTGATCCGTCAGATATGCAGCAACAGTTTAAATTACTAATGGACATTATGAAAAAGGTATGCTCTAATGTTTGGCATGTTAAACTGCTTAAAGCATATTGAAATGCAAATATAGCCCCACGGGGACTGCATGTGTATGTCAAACCAAGGGAAGGGGCAGAAGATGCCACATTTATGTAAAAGTGGCGACAGATATGACAGACAGCTTCTGATATGTTTATTGCAGTTTTCTTCTCAACAGGGCTATGCAGATAAATATGCTATGTACAAATCTGAGGCTGAGATGGATAAATATGACCAGGAATTACAGGCACAGAAGAACAAAAAATATCAGCGGGATTTAAATGATTTTAATAGTAAAAATGCATACATATGGAAGAAAAATACAAAAGGCTGTCCGTTTTTTGGAAAATAAAAGTGGGAATGGTGCCAACAGGCCTAAGAGGAAAAGGATTAGGTCTATTTTAAGGACAACCAATGGTATGTCTAGTACTTCGAAGGCCTCATCAGTGTATTCAAATACTGATACTGAAACTGACACAGGGGATCTGATGTCCTTAATTTCACCAGTATCATTGCAGATTACATCCCTGAAAACTGTACTAATATTTACTCTACAGGTTTGTATTGTCAGTTTTGTGTATAGTGACTACAAGTCTCCTATAGGTGATGTAGCACATACATGCCTCTAAAGCTGTTTGCTTGGGACAGTATGGGCCAATCAATAACAAATGCAGGCACACAACTAGACAGAACAGTTGCACATCATGTGGACTTATATAACTACCAAGGTGTTCTGTAAGCAGATTTGGTAATACTTTGCATTCCAGGTAATCATTTCTGTGGTAATTCTGTGACAGACGGATTATGAAATATTAAGTACAGTACAAGAAATCATGATAATTGAAAGGCATACTTGTGTACATTACATGAACTAGGCAGTCGTCATGCCTTAGTTACCAGGCATGAGAATAGAACCCAATAACTGTGACTGCAGGGGACATCTGCAAATAATGTAATAATAGACTGCAGCAACTTAGTACAGACATGCAAGGAATACAGCCATACTGGAAGAAGACAGATTTATTTATGGATCAATAATGCTGGTAAACGCATTATTCTTATTGATTTTAAAACTCTGTGAAATCTAAACACAATATCTGCTCATAACATGGGCTGCCTCACTCATATACCTTTTGTTCCTGGGAAGAGAGAAAATGTGAGCATTATGCGACTCATAATGTGCTGGAGATAACCTTGAATAATACTATGCATTGAGCAATACAAGTTACAGGGCAGTCTTTTTGCATGCTAGAACTATCACAGTGTTATAAATGACTGCAGTGACAGTAGAACTCACATACATGGAATACAAATACAGCTTTATTTTAGAATCAGCACTGCTGGTGAACACTTTTTATTGGTACTCTTTTGCAATATCTGTGAAGCCAATACACAATATCTGCTCATAACATATGAGACCTCTCCCATTATGGTATGGGACAAACACGATTACACTTATGAGGCTGGTAGACATCTAGCAGATGTGGCATCATACTGCCACCTTCCATTTGATCCTACACAGGGATTTAAGAATATTATTGATGTATTTTTAGAACAGGAGAAGGTAGCAGGAACCATGTCTGATATGCTGGTTAATCGGTTGAAAGTGTAGGATCCACAACCACAATATCGCTATTTAGAACCTAAGATCCACAAATCAGTTACCCAACCCCCATGGCATCCTACAGTGGCAGGAAGAGGTTCTTTAATTAAACCCCCTTTCAGAATATTTAGAGTTTAAACTTAAACCCTTGCTAGTATTTATATGGGCTAGAATTAAGGATACTAAGTTTTTGTCACTCATGAAGGACTTACAAATTCCAAACAATGCATATTTGGGCACCCTGGATGCACAGGCATTAAATACAAGCATCCCACATGAAGGGGGGATTTGTAGCATATTTGAATAACAACCAACATGAAAAACATTTTAGTGGGAGGACTGAGTTGTTTAACATTGATTTTTTTAGATGTTAATGTTACCAAAACTATAGATGTTACCATGGTAACAAAATCTGTACAGGAAACCTTTCACCAAAAATTCTTTATTGCATGCCAGCAGTTGCCATCCGGGGCATATCACTAAGAATATCCCTAAAACCCAGTTTCAACATATCAGATGTATCTGAACCATGGATAGAGATTTTAAAGTGGAAGCTGCACATCTTGGGTCTAGGTTTACAGCTTAGAGATATAGTGGATCTGTGATTAAACAGGCATATGAGCAATCTTATCGTATATCCAGGTCTGATCTGTTAGGGAGCAGTAAACAGAACATCCCACAGCAGGGTGAAAAATTAAGAATGATAACTACTAATGATAGTAATACTTTCAAGATTAAGTCATTAATTTTTAAATATTGGCACATTCTGAAGGCAGATCCATTTTTTTCAACACAGATAGGAGATAAATGTCAGTTTGGGTTCTAGAAAGGGATAACAATAGGCCATCATCTATCAGGATATAAAAAGAGTTATAATGTATAAAGGGGCAATGTTATGACAAGGTCAATTGGTAGCACATTTTGTGGGCATTGTAAATATTGCAATCGTATTACAAGGACCAAATTATTTACATCTGTGAACACCTCCAAGGTTTATGATATCAGGCATTTGATTACATGTACCAATGAATGGGTGATATAGATGGCAGTATGCCAATGTGGCTCGTTTTACATTAGACAGACATCATGTGCATTTAAACAATGGATAGCATTGCACATGAGGGATATTAAATGTAAACAAACCGGGAGTGCATTGTATAAACATACAATACTACACACCATGGCCCATTTTGTTTTCTTGGGGATTGATAAGGTTGTAGGAGAAAATCTAACTGAGTCAAAAAACATCAACTATTGACTAAGAAGGAACGCATGTGGATCACAAATTTGAGTGCCTTATTTAAACCAGATCTTAATGACCATTGGTAAATTTTTAAAGTCTTACAGTTTTTTATACATAGATATTTACATTGTATAGGTTTATTGCAAAGCTATCTGGATGAAGGACATTGTATAATTTTGTAGTGTACTAATGTAACATGTTGGTGTTAAAGGGTATTAGTGATGGGTTGGGGTCACTTTAATTATGTATATTAACAGCATGGTTTCCATTGCAGTGAGAAACACACTGATGATGCCAAGCAGCAAAACCAGTCTGAAGCTAGCAGACTTTTGAATAAACCCAGTTTGCTCTACTGCCTTTATTGCATTTATGTTGGTTGTGCTGGAGTATTTGCTGATTATATTCATAGATATATATATATATAAATATATATATATATATATATATATATATATATATATATATATATATATATATATATATATCTCTATATATATATATATATATATATATATTTAGATATATATAGATATGTATTAATATGTCTACCATTTGGTCATCGGCCAGGCCATGTATTACAGTCTGGTAGTAATTTGCAACATGTATGAGGGTAGTCTTTGTTACAAGCAGGGACTTCAGATGTGAATGTTCATTGTTCAGCTGAGATAAGCTACACTGTGACTCTGAAAGGATTGTTGGTGCACTTTGATATTAGTGACCCTCATTCACAGTACCTACTATGACATTTTCTATGAATGCATATTACTGCATAACATGACAATTTATGCACATAAACATTTGCTATAGGGATACGTGAATTGTGTTCCTACTTGCAGTCCTATGACTTCCATCAGTTAAAAGCAGTCAATTCATGTGGATAAAGAGTGCATGAGTCTGTCATTAATTGCTGGCATCACAATACTGAAAATGCAGTGCTATATACCACTGGATTTGATCCCAGGACTGTGTGTGGCAAAAAGGTACTGTTTATGAGGCATTTAACAGACTGAGCTACTGAGCCACTGCTGCAGCATGTCTATTTGCAAGATATATGTGCATACCTACAGGCTGTGACAATCATGTTCTACATCCATCAGTATGTGCAAGGCTCTATATGCATGTTTTTCTGCACCAGGGTCCCATTTGCATATGTATTTTGCCATTAATGCCTTAGCAGGTGTCTTTCTACATGTTGCTCATAAAAGTACACATTTACTTGCTGTCAGAGGCCTCACTTTCATCCATTAGTATGTCTTTGGCCTTGTAGTGGTTTACAATTGTACCAGAGTCCCAGGAAAACTTCCATGTTTTTCATTCAGTTTTATTCAAGTTTCAGTGACATGGTGTGCAGCTACACTGAGACGCACTTAATGACTGTAACTGTCAGCTACTATATTTTTTTATAGCACCCATTTTAAGTAAGAGTTGTGTGGCATGGCAGGTTAATGCACTGGTCTGCCCGTGCGATGGTTTTGGGTTTGAAACATGGGACAGGTTCTTCTTTTACAAATGTGTAATAGAATTTTAAGGACACATATAATTAATATAACTCTATTTAGCTGAGCTTCATGCTAAAAAAATAAAGAAAAAATGGTGAGATAGGAAAATGGTGAAATGGGGTGCAAGCAGGGGAAAAACATAGTGGAAGGCAGGTAGGAATGTGCAGGAAAGGTGTAGGAAAGAACCATAGCTATCCATTTCTTGTACAGCAGCAACTGTGCATTTTGACAGAATATGTACATGGATTTTAACTCTCACCCACAGAGAGAGGGATGAGGACAACATAACTGCATTGTCAAGCCAATTAGACTACTTGTGATTATTGAACATATTGTCGAAAAGGAGAGTTATGTAGGGGACGATATTTTTTTTGGGATAGGTGCCCATTCTTTTTAAGGTGTGAGTGGAATGTTGAGAAAGAGATATAGGTATGTGTGGGAGAGGTAGGTTAGGTAGGCGAGGATGCATTTGCAGACAGACAAGACAGACAAGACAGCAGACAGGGGGAGTGCATGGCACATGAGGGGGTGAACACCTTGGAGAGGGAGGGTTTTGTGGGATCCAAGTCCAATGTGCCTCCAGACAGCAGCAACCTGATTCACATCCCCACCCATAGGACTGTTGTGTCTGCTCCTTCACTGCCCGAGGGTGTCAGTGCTCGAGGTTGGGCATCAGGGGTAAGGCACTCCCACCAGGTTGGCCAGCACTCCCTCAATCAGGAGGAGGAATCATTCAAGCCAACAGTTATCCTGAGCACCAAGACTGGCAGCTCATCAGGGATGACAACACCTTCTCCATCAACAGAGGGCGGCTGGGCCCTGTCCTATGGGGTGGTACTACCCGATGCCACTGGTCGTGTAGGGGCAGTTGAGGGTGCACCACTGGTCTGGGTCCCAGACGTGCTGGCACCTGGTGCCACGGCCAGTTGAGGCAAGGTAGGGGGATCAGCCAGAACTGGCCGACCTTGACATGCTGTGGTAATTGAGATATAGCAATAAGCTGAGGCTAGTTATGAACAAATCATTGTTAGTATTAACAGCATGGAACTTCATTTTAATTAATCCAAATACATAGCAATGTATATTATGTGTGATACAAAATGAAATAACAGAACAGTCAGTATGTTAACAGCATGCCAGTAATAGTTAAAGTATAAGGACAACCACATGGTTGATTTAACAAGATATGTTAATATGAATGTATAATAACACATAACAGTAATAAACAGCATGAAGCCAACAAAATGGTTAATTTAACAAGATATGTCACCATGAAAACACAACAATACATAACAATAATAAACCACATTTCCCAAAATATAGTTATTATAGCAAAACGTATTAATAGTAAACCATATTAATAAATTACAATAAGAAATACATAAAGATAAGGGGTGGCGAGAGAGAGAAAAACAGTCCATTAGTGACATTGCAGATTATATCCCTGAAAACAGTGTTAATATTTACTCTACAGGTTTGTATTGTCAGTTTTGTGTACAGTGACTACAAGTTTCCTATAGGTGATGTAGCACATATGGGTCTGTATTATAACAATGAAAAGACAAAACTGCAAACTCTCACATGAGCGAAAATGCTGGTAATCGAACTTGCTATTGTGGGGGACTGCACCCCCCACACCCCGCTAACTATATATTCCAACTCTGAGGTTGCACTACAGTGAGGAAAGGGCAAATATCCCACTCCTCACTGTAACACGACCCCACATTCTCACTTTTGATTCCCTGCATTTTTGCTCATGTGAGCATTCGCAGTTTTGTCTTTTCATTGTTATGATATAGACCCAGCACATACATGCTTCTCAAGCTGTTTGCTTGGGACAGTATGGGCCAATCAATAACAAATGCAGGCATAGAACTAGACAGAACAGTTGCACATCATTAGGACTTATATAACTACCAAGGTGTTCTGTAAGTGGATTTGGTAATACTTTGCATTCCAGATAATCATTTCTGTGGTAATTCTGTGACAGACAGATTATGGAATATTAAGTACAGTATGAGAAATCATGACACTTGAGAGGCATATTTTTGTACATTACATAAACTAGACAGTCATCATGCCTTAGTTGCCAGGCATGAGAATAGAACCCAATAGCTGTGACTGCAGGGGACATCTACAAATAATGTAATAATTGACTGTGGCAACTTAGTACAGACATGCAAGGAATACAGCCATACTGGAAGTAGACAGATTTATTTACGGATCAATAATGCTGGTGAACACATTACGCTGTGAAATCTAAACACAATATCTGCTCATAACATGTGCTATCTCACTCATATACCTTTTGCTCCTGGGAAGAGAAAAAAATGTGAGCATTATGTAACTCATAGTGGGCTGGAAATAACCTTGAACCATACTATGCATTGAGCAATACAAGTTACAGAAAATTCTTTTTGCATGCTAGAACTACCACAGTGTTATAAATGACTGCAGCGACAGTAGAACACATATGCATGGAATACAAATACAGCTTTATTTTAGAATCAACACTGCTGGTGAACTCTTTTTATTGGTATTGTTTTTTGCAATATCTGTGAAGTCAATGCACAATATTTGCTCATAACATATGAGACCTCTCCCATATACCTTTTTTCCTGGGTTGGGGGAAAATGAGAGCATTATGTGACTGGTAATGGCCTGGAGAAACCTTGACCCATGCTATGGGTTTAACCATACATGTTAAACAACATTCTTTTTGCATTCTAGAACTATTACAGTATTATAATTGACTGCACTGACAGTAAAACACACATGCATGGAATACGACTATACTGCATATATTAAAACAGCTTTATTTTAGTATCAACAATGCTGGTGAACATTTTGTTGTTTTGTTATTGCTTTGAAATATCTGTGAACTACACATACAGTATCAGCCCATGGAGTGGGCTACATCACTCATATACCTTTATTACCTGAAGTAGGAGGAACAGAGTGCATTATGTGACCAATATTGGCCTGGGGACAGCCTTAGAAAGTACTATCAGTTAAGCAACACAGTTTGCAGGCCATTAGTTTTGCATTCTACAGCTATGACGGTGCTACACTTGACTGCAGCAACCTTACCATAGACAGTCAATGCATACAGCCAGATCTCTCAACCAATCAGGGACAACTTTCAACAGAATCAGGGACAAGTCAAGAAAAAAATCAGGGACAATCAGGGATACTTTTAAAATATTAATGCAATTAACTTGAAACATTGACAGAATCAGAGCATATGAAGTAATACACATTTTCTGAAGTAAAGAAGTCTATAACTTTTTTTTTCCAAAATACTTTTTATTACGTTTTTGTATATAACAAATTAAAACAATCACACAACATAGCAGGTGATATATAACAGAAGTTCTGTATAGGCGTTATTATAAACTCATTGTAAAATAAGAAAGGAGGAGAGAACAGAAAAAGGAAAAAAAATATATATAAAACACAACCTAATAACCTATGTACACAAGTGCCATTGACTGTGCTCAAAGCAAGAGTATCATGCTGCAAAGGGGGAAAGAAGAGAGAAAATAAGATGACTCCAAATAACAAGCATAAAAATATACCAATAAAGGGGAGGGAAAAGAAAGCAACAGCAAACTTAATGTATATATTCCATACCTTCCTCTATGCTTTTAATTATTGTCATTATTCATCAAGTGTAATTCACCACCTTTCCTCCAAAAGTCACTAGTTTTAGGAGGGATTAAGAGGGACAGAGCTAAAATGTAAGTCAAAATCAGGGACGTCCCTGAAAATCAGGGACAGTTGTGAGGTATGCATACAGCTTTACTGCAATGGATATTACAACACAGTTCTGCTGAACACAGTTTTGCTTACTGTTATTGGCATTATTTATTGCACTTCATTTATTGTTCACTTATTACACTATAGCTCTAATTGTCCATTTATTACTCTGCAGTTCTACTTGCCCATTTATTGCACTACAGTTTTTCTTGTGTACACTTTATTGTAGTAAATGCTTTGCTCTTTCTTACTTATTGCACTACAGTTAGCATAGTAAATCCATACTAGCCACACTCATGGCACAACCTGGCCAGGCGCCCAGCATGGGACTCGACATTGTCAGCCCTCTCAGATGTAGCTGTTGGAGTGAACCACACCATTATGCATACCAGTTTTGCAGACATTCAGCTTGCATTTTGGTAGGACAAAGAAAGACATACTTACATACTTCTCGGGCATTCCCATCTCTAGCTTCTTGGACCCAGGTGTCCAATATTCCCCTCTTTCACCTTTTCAGGTCATCATAATGGTGAAAACACTGCTCACCTATGCAGGGGATACCAGTAACAATGGGGTGTTCTCTAGCCAAACAGTCCTAGGCCTCTGACTTAAAGTCTGAGCCCTGGAATCTGCCCTGCATCAGCCAGGGTGCGTGGTTTTGTACCAGCAGCCCAACCGTGATCCTGGACTCCTGAATACCCCACTTCTGCACCCAGAAGTGCACACCTTCACCAACACTGCCTGCCATACCAACAGTTGATTGAGCTCCAATGAATGATGCTGAATTCCTGACAATTGGGCTTAATATAGGCTGTTTTCCCACCCTTACATGTCATTGCACAACATTCAAAAAAGCTCTGCATTTCTTAGTACCACGCAAACCAGCTAAGCAGGGCTGAGCAGAGTGAAAATTCACTGAAGTGTGGTTTTAGGGAAGCATAGCAAAGGACAAACTTTGGTACCTGTTAACATGTTTATGCATTTCTTAGCATGAATGAGCACTGCTTAGCAGAGCGCAGCAGTGCCAAATTTCACAATACTTATATTAAATTATGGAAAAATAGTACATTCATTTACAGACATATTTTACATGCTATGGAATTGAACCCAGCACCTACTACACATAAGGGTATAACTCTACCCATGTAGCTAGCTGGATGTTAAAAAAACTGGTATACCTTCACATATACTGCTAGGCTACCTGTTAGTATTGCTGAGCACTGTGCTGTGCAAACATGCTTAAACACACCTATAAATAAATAATTAATGGCATCTGCTTTTTATTTTAAGATGTCTGGCAGGTGTCGGCTATGTATGAATAGTCTTCATTCACCTCTGCTGTGCTCCGCACTGCGCTGTGCAAATGGCAATAAAAAAAAATATATAAAATATTTAATTATGATAATTAATTACATCCGGTTTCTGTTTTTAGATATCTGGCAGGTGTCAGATGTCTGTATGTGAGCAGAGCTTAGCATTTCTGTGCTCCATATCGTGCCATGAACAAAAAATAAAAAAAAAATAAAAGATCATAAAAATGACATATTATAAATTTAACATACTTCACAACATTACAACAGTGGTGGGGAGCATTACAGGGAGCCTCACACTCATCTGCAGCTATGGGTAGCTGCTACACCTCTCCCGACACTGATTCAATATCCCTGTTCCTCGGCTTTCCCTTTGCAGCACACCATCATTAATATGCATGGCTCACTGCCGAGGAGGCACCATGGCCATGTACAGGGATGCATTCCGTGTTGGCTCTACATGTTGGCTACATGGATTTTATTAAATCCTGGGGATCTTCTGATGTTGTTCCTTATAGCTGTTTTCTCTGTATCAATTTTTGTACATGAGAAGTTGAATCTGTCCTTTAGGTTCTGTATTCATCAGTCTATATCTTTAAATAGTTCTTTCCATTAACCTTTTTGATGGACAAAGTAATGCATTTAATCAGTTAGAGTTGTTCTGGTAACTTAAAAATGAGAAACCTGATCTCATAAATCCTAGAAGATTGAAAAAATGTGGCAAAAAATTGTCTGGAGTTATTTTTGCAATTTCCACCTCTTATTTATTATCTATGACATTTTGGTCCATTTCTCCAAAACGTCCTCAATCAGCAAACATGATATTCTTTACTTTGTAATACTGCCCTGGGACAACATATGTTGTAATTACCCTGTCATTTTTCATAAGCTGTCCTTCCTTTATTATGAAGTCCTCTGTGTGATACCATACTAAAATCTATTAGTCTAAGCTAAGCCTTCTCTTTACTGATTTTATACTTTCTGTTAAGGATGTTGACATAATTTCAAAGGCACTGCAGGGGATTTTAAAGTACTTTGGAACTCACTAATAGTAGGCCATGGTGGTGCAGCAGTTAGCGTTGTCGCCTCGCAGCAAGAGGTTCTCCTGTTCGATTCTTGGCTGGGGCACCTTATGTGTAGAATCTGCATGTCCTCCCCATGGTCGAGTGATGGTAAAGACATGCAGGTAGGTATGAGCGTGAATTGGTGTGCCTTCTTTTAAGGTTGGACAACAGGCTGGCAACTTGGCACCATAAAAATCCACTGCCAATCATTAGCGGACTGGAGTTACGTTGTGGCGACCCCTAACCAGTTAAAGCTGAAAGACTTAATCACCAACAGCTAGAACATTAATGCTACAAAAGCTACTGTTGTGTGTTTTGGAACTTCATGAAGACTGAAAGGAATGCATGCTGTTACTATCACTGATCCAACCAACAATTCTTTTTGATGGACTACTCTGTGAGGGTACTTTGGAATGCCTTCACACCAGACATTTTCCTTCTTATGTAAATATATTACTTGTAAAATATCTTTTTCTCTTTCCATCTGCACTGCCTTTACACCTTAACCATTGGAACAGAAGTTATTTTTGCTCAAACACTTTGTTTATTTTCAACTTTAGATTATATTTTTTTTCAGTATGATAAAATCATTGAACTGCCATTCTGTATTGGTGCCTGTATTTCAAAAATATATTGGTGCCTGTTTTTAAAATAATGTTCATTTATGTTTATGTGATATTCTGAACCTTATGTTAATTGTTAATCAAAGTATATTTAGTCACCTACATGACTCTTAATTGTTATGTTCTTGTTACACTGGCCTGAGCAGTGGCTGCAAACAGCTCTCAAACCATATAAACTGCCTAATTAACAAATGTAAATCAATACAAATAAATAAGAGTGATCAGTAAATACAGTGACCATAACTCTTTCTCACAGCATTGCACATAACATTCTCAAATTTGTAATACTTATGTTCATTTTAGGTGTCATGTGCCATATTGCCACAGCATTGTTCTGTACTACTTTCACCTCCCATTCTAGCTGCAATGGGTCTCATTCAAAAACTCAACTCTTCAGAAAGTTGAACCCCATATGGTTGCAGTACGGTTGGGATCAGGGAATTTTCCCCACTGTAGTGTCATCCGAAGTTATATATAATTTGCATATATATAATTTGCAGGGGGTGTGGGGGGTGCAAGGGGGGCTTGTCCTCTCTACTGCAAAAACATAGATTTTTCTTGTCTGCAGTTTGAATTTTCGAAAATTTGATCATATGTTCTTGACCATTTGAAATTCGTCGTTTTGAAAAGTCAAGCTTTGGAATGGGATTCAATGCATTTATAGCTGTCGAATCTTGCTAACTGTATTTCTGAAGATAAAATCTAAAGTGGATATAATGAAAGATAGCAGGGTGGGTTTGATGTTTAGGCCTATATAAAGGAAAATAAATATGCAAGACAATGAATATGTTAGCAATTCTGGTAAGACGAGACAAATTAGTGTGTTGCAGCAGATATTTCAAGATACAAAGTAAATGAGGATATTGATTTATTTAATTTTAAATGTGTTAACTGCAGTAGAACACTAATTATATTGGACCCATTTCAGTCTCAGCCCAGGGAAAACATAATAGATACATGACATATACAGAGTGAATGACAAAATGCAATATATATTATATAGAAAGTGAATATCATAGTTGACTTGAGGATATAAAGGCAATAGTAAATGGGATTATATAGGGGGACTAAAAAACACAATATATGCATGCAGTATATGTATGTTTATGTGTATCTATGTATATCTATATCTAATCTATATATATATATATATTATATATATATATATATATATATATATATATATATATATATATATATATACATGCATACACATATGTATGTATATGTATCTCTCTCTCCCTGTATATATATATATATATATATATATATATATATATATATATATATATATATATATATATATATATATATATATATATATGTGTGTGTGTGTGTCTGTGTGTGTGTGTGTTTATGTATATACATGGGTCTACTCCATAACATTGAAATTTCATAAAGTTGAATTTCATAACATTGAGACCATAACATCGAAAATTCGAAACACCGAAATCCCAAAACACTGAAAACTCAGAACATTGAAAGTGTGCTTCATAACATTGAAAACTACATTGCACAAGTAAGTAATATCACCTCCACCTACAACAAAACCTAACTAACAAACACACTTTCTACTACATTTCTGCAGGGGAGCAAGCACCCCTGCACCCCACCCATAAATTAAATATACCAACTCCAAGATCGCACTACAGTAGAAAAAAGTTAATTTCCTAACTTCAGTGTGTGAGGTTAGGAAATTAACTTTTTTCCACTGCAGTGCGATCTTGGAGTTGGTATATTTAATTTATGGGGGAGGCAGAGTCCCCCACATGGGTGGTGCAAGGGGACTTGCCACTCTGTAGAAACATAGTAGAAAGTGTGTTGGTTAATTAGGCATTGTTATAGGTGGAGAGGATGTTATTTACATACACATTGTAGTTTTCAATGTTATGAAGCACACTTTCAATTATTTGAGTTTTCAATGTTTTGGGAGTTAGATGTTTTGGTCTCGAGGTTATGAAATTCAGTGTTATAAAATTTCAATGTTATGAAGTAGACCCATATATATATATATATATATATATATATATATATATATATATATATATATATATATATATCAAACCTGTCATAATGAAATGGCCAGATTCACCTCAAACCTACCTCTTAGATTTCATCATTGTATAGCTCTTCACCACCTTAATTCAATATGAACTCCCCAGCTTACTATCTCTCAACCAGCTAACTACTGCTCATGGAATCATCCACAAACCTGAATTCTGCCCTGCTCTAGCTGAACTCGTTCAACCTTACTCAAGCATTAAGTCTTTTAGGTCATCCAATAAACTCATGCTCAGTGTTACCAAATCTTATAACTATCATAGAGATTCCTTATACTCCTATAAAATTGCCAAATCATGGAACTCTCTCCCCCAACATATTCTATCTACCCCCGATAACACATACTTTCAAACAACCGCTAAAATAATATTATGCTAAACACTGGCTATGTTCCTGCACATCTCCAGGCTAGTACAGTTATATACAATCTCTCTTCATTAATCTCTCTGTCTACGCCTTTTACAGCCAAACTCACTTCTATATTCTTTTCTTTGATCATTCCACAAAAAATAAAGTGTTGAGTGATTTTAGCCAAACCCATTATGACTTATTATTATTTGTATTTTTTCCACTATATTGTATCTGCCTTGTGTTTTATCTGCATTGTATTTTTACTCTGTAAATATTGTTTCATCTGTATCATATTTTTTACCCTGTAAATATTTTGCTTGGTACTTTTCTTGTATTCACTCTACTACTTTTTGTATTTTATAATTTTTAGAGTTTTATCCTCGGGTCTCCACTGAAAATTGATTTTTTGCCCATCCAGACACTACCCAGTAATCAAAAGTAAATTATATATCTATCTATCTATATATATATATATATATATATATATATATATATATATATATATATATACACAGTGGCATCAGACTTGGCATGCTGAAAGAATCACAATCAAAAATAGAGTCAGAGCAAAGTACTGTATGTAGACAAAAGAAGGGAATGAAGACATTAGGTTACAAGACCAGGCAAATAGCAGTTGCATTCTCCCAGAGTCTTGAAATGTGCTTTTATTTGTGGACAGAAAATTGGGTAAGAGAACTTGTCTTAATGAAGGGAGAGATTACCAAAGTTTGGGAATGAGGACTGAGAAAGCATGGTCTGTGCAGTGAAGCCTAGTTTGAGGGGATTTGGAGGAGAAGACATGGGTGGTTAAGATGTCTAGGTGCTATGTTGGTGCATCTGTAAATAGTCTGGAAGTGTGAATTGCTAGAAAAATAATCTGTTATCTTTGTAAATTGTTAATATACACTGATAATCATATAATGTACATTTCTGAACGTCTTTGTAAATAGTTTAGTTATGTCTGTTTATTTCAGTTTGTCATTAATTACTCAGTTTGAAAATTGTAAATATTTTATGGTAATATTTGTTTGTTTCTTTATTGAAATCAATAAAGTTGTTTAAAAAAAGTAGTCTGGAAGTTACTGGAGAGAAGGTGCCATTCTTGATAAGTTAAAATACTTGAGAGACTTTAGAGGCAAGAACATCAGCATGTTATTTCACAATTATCCAGTTAGTTTTTGTAATGATTTTTTAGTAGAGTTCCTTTTTATTGGGAGAGAGTGATGAATCTGCAAATGGCATTTGAAACAGACTGAAAGGTGGATGCATTTCTTTTAGAAGCTGTAACAATTAGTAGGAGACGATATTCTAGTTGAGTCAGCAAGATACCTTTACCTATGGTATTTCTACAGGGTCAAGATAGAGAAGGGGAGATCCTATTAGCCCAGGATAGGAGACAGTCTTTTGTGTGTGTGTGTGTGTGTGTGTGTGTGTGTGTGTGTGTGTGTGTGTATGTGTGTAGTTTAGGTATAGTTGGAAATTTAGGAAGGGGTCCAGGGGTCCAATCAATATAATATATAGAATATACAATTTAGAGATAAGAAAAATGATTTATATAAATTATGTTCTATCAATGAATTTAGCACAAGCATTTTCACAGCCTTAGTGGCATTATTAAATAAAATATTTTGAGATTTGGATCACCAAAAAATCCCAGGAATACACTGGCAAATTTCTGGAAACAAGCAGTGAAAATATAAATAGTATGTATAAAATGGAATTTGCTCCCCAGAGATAAGGACAAAAGAATTCAGGCTGTAAAGATGTTTATAGTTCCTCTACTCCTGTATATATCACAAGCTTTTATCCATGATCCAGTCTAGATGTTTTAGAAGAGGATTAGGACAGAGACCATTAGAAACATTGGGGGAATCATCAACATTGTTTGATGGTAGGAGATGATATTGCCAGTTGAACTGGGGGTCTACCAACCCCAAATCTACAAGAATGTCACAGGGTATCTCAGAATGATGCATTGTTTGTGTAATATAGAGTATAATTTAAAATGGAAAAAAATTATCTTATGTCAGTTTAGGGATGAGGAACTAATCAACAAAATAAATGTTTTGGGTAAGCAACACACCTAAAGAGGAATGATGCAAAAACTACTAGAAATATATAGCCCTAACAAAGACCCTTAAAATTCAGTACATGCTGACTATAATTTTAAAATCAGACCAATTGATTTGGGCACATACACTGATGGTGGAAATGTAATAATAGTAAAGGAATGGTGGGAAGAAGACAGAAGCATTCTTATTGAAAGTAGATACATGACATATGAGGGATTTTAAACTGACAAGAGTTAAAGGCTAGAAAAAGTATTTCTGCAAATGAGACATTAGAGTATTGGGGGATTTGTACAACTCTAGTAAGATGCAATAAATGAGTATTGCAAGAAGGAAAAGAAAGACCATTGCTGTTGGAAAGTAGGACCAGAAAAGACAAGATATAAAATGAATTGTAAGTAGGAAATAAAGGAAGTTATTAAGGACAAGGAGGAACAGGACTGGGGATTATCACAGTACTGGCAAGAAAATCTTAGGAAAGATTTGACTCCAAAAATGTGGAGAACATTTTGTTTGGCTACTAGAATAGTTACAAAAGCCTCTGAAAGAAAGGTAAAACTGTTCCTGTTCAGTGTTCTCAAAACATATGTCATAGTAGCTTTTGAAACATGGTATATGTTTTCTCAATCTACATGATGCTTCTGCTGGTGTGTGTGTGCGTGCATCTATTACATTCAGTATTTGGTCAACTTGTTTATCATTTGGGTGGTACAAATAACATTTTAAATTGCGGAAAGACTTGTAGATAGCTATATAAAATGGATGTACCTTTCTTTTTATTGGAGTTGTAACAGTCTTTGCATGTTTTTGTTTTTTTTTTTTTTGCTTTTATGTCAATAAAGAGTGTTAAGACTTAAAATGTATACATCAATTGCATCTTTGAGTTTTTCAAATCAGGACAGTTTGTTATGCCTGGGTTTATTTTGTCTGAGTTTAGAGTTGCAGAAATTAAATGTGTACATTTCATTGTCTGTTCAAAAAGAATGCTTGTTTCACTTTGTACAAACTGAATGATGCCATGTGCAGTTGTAAGAGATCAGCTGCTTTGTTTGGACCATTGATGGAATTTCTGAATGCAGTGATTCCTTATCATTCTTGGATGTTGAAGTTGTGCCCACATACTATCAGTGGTTGGGTTTTGAGAGTAGTATAGTTGTATTATGGTTTGCATGTGGGAAATTAGGGAACTTTGTAATAGCTTGCTGAAAAATCTGAGGCTTCCCTCTTTGTTTCCAATGGAATTTGATTGTTTCTTATGTTAATGGTTTACAGTTACTTTACAATCAGAATTTTATCAAGGTATGCAACAAAGAATTAGGTGACCTCCTGGTTGCTGAAAAGTCAGTTTGTGCAGTTATGGCTATCATTGTTAGAGAATAAAACTGCATCTATGATCTTAGGACATTTTGGCTAGAGTCTGTATGTTACCCAAGAAGAAGGAGACAACATTATATCATGAGGCCATTATTCATTACTTGATGGAGAGTGCTTTTTTATTTATCTGTGCCTCTGCATGGATAATGTGAAGCCCAATAATGCAATTCGCAATACTTTAAAAATTAAAGTACAAGCCTTTAAAAAAACCATCAAATTCCCATACTTTCTATTACACCGCCAGTGTGTTGTGTTTTGCATCCCTCCAAATCCTTTCTTATGTAAACATATATTAATCTGAGATACAACAACTTCTAAATTAGTATGCACTCCTACCATTTGCACTTAAACCTATATAGTTCTAAGGAATGCCATTCTGATGCGAGAACCTTTTGAAGATAGTGTTGTTCATTTTATACACCTGAATTTTATTTTACTTGCTTCAGTTTGCATTTTTTTTGTATTTTTGGCCCCAGTGCTACTGATTAGCCTCCACTCTACCAACTGACCTTTTTGTTCCCATTATTGTGGAGCAAGGGTGAGGTGAGGCTGTGACTGAACAGGACACACAGATGTGGTTCCAGTTCATTTTGTAGTTCATGTGGAACACACCCAGGGATAATATCAGATCCCAAGGAAGCTGTATTCTTGGCCTTGGACAATGCAGCTTTAACCTGTGCTGCAGTAATGCTGGGTGCCTGGCATTCTTCCATTATTGTGATTGGTCCTTTGGGGGGTAAAGTTGGCAGTGAATCAGTCTGCCAGTATGTTGGCAATATCTGATGGCTCAGTATAGGAGGTACCATTGTGCAGTAACTCAGAGCAAATCTGGGTATTACCGTGGAGGTTCTTGATATAACTATAGAAGGTTTTGTGGTTGTTTTTAGTGTCTGCTGCAATTCTGCCTTAATAGCTGGCTTTAGAAGATTTGTTGAGGGATCTCAAGTTTTTATTGATACTAATAAGGGAGTTTTTCCAGTCTTTTATGCAACATTTTATTCCTTCTGTTGTAGAGTTTATTTATGGCAGGGGACCACCAGATTGGCTTCCTTTTTTTGGAGAAGAGCATCTTGGTTCTGTTGGGTATGACTAGTTCCATGCATTTATGTACATGTTTATGATTCAGCAGTGATGCAGCTATTTTCCATTGGCATGGGTGCCCTGAAGTTAGCCACCTCTGTTTTTAGGAGCCCAAAGTCAGATTTGGAGAAGTTTTTCAAGGTGGTTACCTTTAGGGGTGAGTGGGTGTGATGTAGACTTCCATGGTGATTAGTTTATGGGCAGATCTGACCAGGGAGGGATTGACTCTGGTGTAGAGCAATGGTTACCCATGTTAGTAATAAACAGGTCAAGGATGTTGCTTCCTCTAATGGGGGTCAGAATGAGCTGGTCCAGGGGATTGGAAATGATGAATTCCAGGAAGCGTTGGTCCAGTGTATTGGTGCTAGAGTAGTTTTCCCAGTTGATGGAAGGGTAGTTGAAGTCTCCTAGTATGAGAGTGTTGGGTTGGACCTTGGTAGATTCCAGGGTGCTTAGGAACATGGAATGAGAGTCTAGGGACATAGTTGTGGACCTATAGCAGGCTATGACCTGGATCGCCATCTTACCCATTGTTAGTTGTACTTGAAGTATCTCAGATGCATTATGCTGAGCTACTAGTCTGGAGGTGTGCATATTCTTTATGAATATGGAGACACCACTGCCTTTGGAGCTATGGTCCATATTTGGGGCCAAAAGGTGTGGAATGAGTTATAGCCTGGTAGTGCAGGGGTGCTTTCTGCTGCTTTAAACCAGGTCTCCGTTACAGCACAAATGTTGATGTTCTCCATTTTGAGGAGAGCTTAGAGCGAGTGCAAATTTGAGATTTAGACTTCTAGCATTGAGCAGCATGACCCTCAGATTGCATTTATTTATAGCTGTTATGGTGGTAATTTGGTCTTTAGAACACCACCTAAAAATGGCACTATAGGGCTGGCAAAAGCCTTAGCCAGTACCCAGATGTCCAGGGGTGACAGATACAGGCCATCTCTGGCAAAGCATCAAGGTCTGTCAGTCATGTCATTCCAAGGAAACAGATACTGTATCTCCTTAGAATGAAACCAGAAACTTAGCCAATTGTTGAAGTCAATCATTTTTTGTTTGTACTGCCATTTCATTTGGGTGATGGTAGGATACTGCTCAGCGCTAGGGTTATACCTGCCTGGGCCAAATAATCCGAGAGCTCCACCATGTCTCTTTTCATGTAGTCCAGGGAGGGGCATCTCAGGTCATTCACACCCACATGGACAATGACAGAGTCATACTTGTACTTGTTGTGGAGTGACCTGAGTGTGTGTTATGTGTCGGATTCTGACACCTGATAGACAGCTGACTGTTACCTTCTCCTTATTCAACCTAGTGAGTGGGACATCTTTGCGCCTCATTATTGAGTCACCTATGCTTAGTGCATTGGGCAATGAGTTTATTCTTAGGGGATTAGTTTGAGGGGAACACTGTGGTGGTGAGCTATGTGTCCTGTGGTTTGTGCTGTGTTGTGTTGGTCAAGTGTATTTCTGTCATGGAGGCCTCTGCTGTTTGGGTTATTTTTATGGGTTTTGGTATTGAGAGGGTCTGCAAAGGTGGGTGTGTGGTTTGTGTTTTTATGAGAGATATGATGGTGGGTGTTCTGGACTGCTATGTTTTCCATGTGGTGTGGTGCAGGTGTTGACCATCTCCTCTTGACCAGCTAGTCCAGTCTTGGCTGGAGAGTGCATAACTTCCAATTTAGTGATATAACTGCATCCATCACAAGTCTGAGTGTTGGGAGGTAAGAGGAGAGGGTTGTCTGTGTATATGAGGCAGTTGCTACACTTCCTCAGAATGCCCAAATGCACCAGGTTAAAAGGAGAAAGCACAGGGAACTGACCTTTAATCATGCCAGGAGAGGTGGTCATAACTGCTAATTACGTATGGGTACTGGTTCCCACCTCGGAACCAAGCCGGCCATCTTTCAAGCTCGCATCAGCCACAAATTCTCGAGCTAAAACTCTTACCCAGAATTCCCCTCTCCCTGTTACCTCAGATTGAGTTTGCAAGTCAAAAGAAGGTAGAGGTCAAATGACCTAAGAAGAACCAGATGGTGAAATCCACTAGAAGCCACAGGAGGCAGAAGGTGGGAGGGTCGTAATGACTGAACGAGGATCAACAATACAGATGGAACGTTATGGTAAGGCATAACTTCCTTATCTGATATTGCTAATCTTTGTTCATTCCTTACATATGGGACAGAGTCCCCAGCTACCTCTATTTCTGGGAGGCTCTCATGGAAGGACATTCCTGCGCACTATAGAACCAAAAGATGCTCTTCCCCTGGAGACCAAATCCAATTTGTAATGATTGATGAAGGTATGAGGTGTAGCCCAAGTTGCAGCTGCACAGATGTCATGTAAAGAAGCTCTGGCATGGAAAGCAGCAGAAGTTTCCACCGACCTAGTCAAATGAGCTTTTATGGTAGTCAGTAATGGAATGTTATTTTGTGAATAAACGAAGGTGACACAGTCTTTCAACCATCTAGCCAATGTGACCTTGGCAACAGGACATCCTAATCTAGGACCAGAATAGGCCAAAAATAACTGGTCTGATTTATGGGAAGCTTTAGTCCTGTTCACGTAGAAACAAATTTGCCTGTGAATATCTATGATATGTAGGCAATACTCTCCTTTGTTTGAATGATTGGGGAAGAAAACTGGCAATTCAATGGTTTGATTAATGGACATTTCCAAAATCACTTTTGGCAGGAAGGAAGGATTAGTTCTCAAAGACACTCTATCTCTATGAAAAATCAAGCACGGACTCTTGATGTATAATGCTTGAAGCTCAGAGATATGTCTGGCAGAAGTAATGGCGACCAAAACAGGGTTTTCCATGACAGATATTTAAGGTCGCAAGAAGAAGCTGGTTCGAAAGGAGGCATTGTCAGAGCTTGTAGAACTAATATCAGGTCCCATGGCTTAATAGGCTGTCTAAATGGGGGCTTCAGATGATTCACACCTTTAATGAAGGCCTTGCATAATTTGTGTGACATAAGAGAGGAGTCCTGGACACCCTCATAGAAGTTAGATATTGCAGCCAAATGCACTCTAATGTTAGAGGCTGACAGATCCGATTGAAACAGGTCGGCTAGATATTCTAGTACTATAGACACTGGTGCTGAAAAGGGGTCTACTTGCTTTTCTTTCAACCAACAGGTAAATCTTTTCCACTTGCTTAGATAAGTAATTCTAGTGGAAGACTTATGAGATGCAATAAGAATGTCCCGTACTGGTAAAGAAAGGTAATTCTGCCTGGCAATCAAAGGAATTGGAGGAGCCAAGCTGTGAGTTTCAGGCTGTCCAGAGTAGGGTGAATCAGATTCTGTGGATGGAGAATCCACAGTTGATCTAGCAGGTGAGACCAAAGGAGGGGGAGCCAAATCTGTTGAGGCCAATATGGTGCTATAAGGATCACATTGCTCTTCAACCGACGGGCTTTCTTCAGAAACTGTGGGATGAGGGGGAAAGGTGGAAAAGCATAAAGAAGACCTGAGGGCCAATAGTGGACTAGAGCATCCCTGGATGACTGTCCCGTAGGTGGAATCAGGGCAAAGTAGTTGCTGCATTTGTAGTTGGTTGGGAATGCAAAGAGGTCGCAGCAAGGATGGCCCCAGTGGTGAAAGATCTCCGCTTGCTATCAAGGGATTCAGGGACCACTCATGAGGTTGTAGAATGCACCTGCTGAGTCTGTCTGCTATCACATTGGAACTCCCAGGAATGTGCGTTGCTAGAAGAAAATGGTTGGTAGCCATCACCCATTGCCGTATCCTCATGGCCTCTCGACAAAGGGGGTAAGATTTGGTTCTGCCTTGTTTGTTGATGTATGAGACCACTGCCATGTTCTCTGATTGCATTGCAGTAGTCCCGGATGGCAGCAGGGGATGGAATGCTTGCAACGCCAGAAGCACCGTCCTCAGCTCTAGAACATTTATATGCAGTTGAGCCTCCAATTCGGACCAAGTGTCTTGGACTGTCTGCCCCTGACGTAGCCCCCCCACCCCATCAGAGAAGCGTCTGTGGTCACTGTGGCCTTGGGCTGCTGGGAGAGAAGGGGAAAGACCATTGTGATGGGTCGTGGGTCAACCACCAATTTAAATCCTGTTTGCACCTGTGAGTTACTCGAATCTTGGCTGAAAGAGGATACTGAAAAGGATACCATTGAGTGAGCAGTAGCCATTGTGGAAGCCTCATGTGAAACCTGGCCAGGGGAACAATGGTGATAGAGGCTGCCATGGAACCCAACAGCTGAAGGATAGAGTGAGCTGTGGATTTCTCCCTTGAAAGGATTGGGATCAGTTGTTGCTTTATCCTTAGAATTCTGTGCTCTGCAATGGATGCTCTGCAATTCTTTGTATCCAAGATGACCCCTATGAATTCTATAGACTGAGAAGGAGTGAGATTGGATTTTCACCAGTTTATGGTTATATCTAGCCTTTCTGCAGTGAGGAGAGAGTATGCCAGGGCTTCTTCCAATAAACGTCTGGTGGGGGAGGAAATGAGCCAGTCATCTAGGTATGGAAACACCTGGAATCCTTGTAGTCGCAAGTGGGCTGTGATGACTGCCATGCACTTTGTGAACACTCTGGAGACTGTAGAGAGTCTGAAGGGCAGTAGTCTGAACTGGTAGTGATTGGCTCCCACATGGAAGCACAGAAATCTTCTTGATGGCCTGTCCACCTTTATGTGTTAGCACACATCTTGAAGATCTATAGAGCACATCCAATTGTCTTTTTCCAAAAGCAGGAGGATAGACTGTATTGTGACCATCCGGAATTTTTGTACTCTTACAAATTTGTTCAATAGACTGAGATCCAAAATTGGTCTCCAGTTCCCTGTTTTTTTTGGCACCAAAAATAGTCTTGAGTAGAATCCGGATCCTATCTGGTCTGGAGGGACTGTTTGGATGACTCTTTTTCTTAGCTGCTTTGCTATCTCTAATGCTGCTTCTTCCCTTTGACTGGGTGGAACGTTGGGTAGGTTTTTTGAAGGGGCAGGACAAAGATCGAAGGGGATATGATAACCTCTGGTTATAATCCTTTGTACCCAAGAATCGGTGGTGATGGTTAGCCAGGCAGAAGGGTACAAGGAGAAACAACCCCCAACCACCTCCAGTGAAAAATAATTGGGCCACTCTTCAGGAGCGCTGGTAGGATTGGCCAGGAAAGGAGTCCCTGGAGCCCTGCTTACATGGACCCTCTCTGCCCCAAAAGGGACGTATTCCCTGTGAGTTTCCCCCTTTGCCTCTAAGGGAGAACTTGGCCTGTGTGTCACGGAAAGGACACTGAGACTTCTTGAACCATATCTTCCCACTATTTTGGTTTCTGGAGGAAGCATGTTGAGAGGAAGAATAATGGACACCTACGGCAGAAAGGGTCTTACCATCCTGTTCACATCTGGCCAGTGTGCTTTTAACTTTGTGTCCAAACAATGAAGAGGCTTTGATGGGAGCATTGAGAAAGGAAGCCTTAAAGGGTTCCGCAAAATTGCACAAGCACATCCAGGCTTGTCGTCTCAGAACCATGCCTGAACCCGCCCCTCTAGCTGCTCATTCTGATGCATGAGATATCAGTTACATGGAGGAGTTAGATATCGATTTAATGGTGGCCAGCTGAGAGGCCACTTTGTCACGGACCTCATCAGACATGGCACCAGCCAATGTTTCAGAGAGCTCAGAAATTAGATCCCTTTGAAGCCTGGTAAAATGTGCCATATAATTCAGGGACCTGATTGCGAAGGTTGCTGATGCAAAGGTGTGCTTCCATATTCTTTCCAAAGCCCAGGACTCTTTGTTGGGCAGATGGACAGTCTGGTTTTCTTCTTCTGCCAGATCCTTCTTGGTTGTGGCCGCCACCACCAGATCATCCACAGGATGACCTTTAGACCAATGGAGATCGTATTAGGAGAGGACAAAATCTTATCTGGCCTCTGGGGAATAGCTTCAATGGAGTTAAGAGCCTTCCATGCATGCTGCACAATGAGCTGGACCAGTTCATCAGCAGGTGGAGTAACCCAGGAGGTAGAGGGCCGGGCGCAAAAAGCCTGCAGGAACACAGACTCTTTAGAGGTCAGATTAGAGGGCTGCCAGTCACCTCTCTGTTTAAGGATTTCAAGGATATCACCAAAGGATACCTCAGAGGGTGACTGAGGGTACCCTTCCCCATCAACAAAGTCTGTGTCTTCAGTAAGGGACTCCTCTGTGGAGTCCATGTGCTTCCTCTTGTATGAACTTTTCTGGTGAACTTCCTCAGAGGGCAAAGCTGGGGAAGACAATGGAAAAGGGGTTTCCTTTGGGAATACATCCTGAGGCCCTTGCTCCCAGTGTCCACTAGGTGTGACTTGTGTACATAGCGGTCTAGTATCTCCAGCAGACGCCAAAGCCTTCTCCATTACTTGGAAGGCTGGTCCACCTGAAGAGGGGTGAATGTCCAGGACAGGGGTCACCCCTCCCCTAAGTTGCCCAGCCTGCTGACCAGGAGACCCCAGATGGCTGTGAGACACCAAATTACGTGTGCCACAACTGTCATCCTGGGTTGTAGCAAAACTCTCCTGCCATGAAGGCAACTGCGGTTCCTTAGTGAGGTCCATAAAGGGAATAGTAGAGGGGGAAGACTGTGCTATATCAAGGGGCTTCAAAGGCAATGAAGGAGCAGAATAAGAAGAGGTCTTTGGTGATGGGTGATCACCTCCCAAGAAAGGATAGGTCCTGGGGGGCAGGATACCTCTGGCCAGAAGCACTTGATCCACAGCACGCAACATGTTGTGTTCAGAAAGGTTTCTAGTGGACTTCACGGACATGGCTGAGGGAGAGACAGATCTATCTAAAGATAGGACAAGCTCGGTGCCCACCTCACCAGTCTGCACTGAAAACAATGGTGCCGAGAGGGACTGGACTACAGGAGTCTGCACAGAGGAAATCATTGGTGCCAAAGTCACAGTCTGCACCGACAAGAAGGTCGGTGCTGAAGTGGTTGCCAGTACCAAGGCTGGGACCGAAAAAATCAGTGTCAATAACTGAGGCGTCAGTTCCGGGTAAGATGTCAGAGCCAATGTGGTTAAAGTCTGCACAGACTGGACAGTCAGTGCCGGTGTAGTAGTAGTAGTAGTTGTCTGAACTGAGGAGCCCCTCGGTACCGGTACAGTAAAGGCTACACTAGATGGTGCCAAAATCACAGATGGTGCCGAAGGCCTTGGTGCTGAAGATCTAGGCACCGAAAGTGTTGGATCCGAAAGAGTCAAATCCGAAGCAGAAAGCTTAGCCTTCTTGGGTCCCAGTTGTTGGGAGTCCCCAGCTGGGGACGAAGGCAGATACTTGGCCTTTGTATGATCATCAGTCTTTTTCTTATGAGATCTAGGAGGGGTTGAAGCCTCCGACCCAGAAATAGCCTTTGAAAAGGGAGATTTAAGTAGTACCTTCACTAACAATGCCTTTTTCCTCTCAATCAATGTCCTCTTAGAAACGTTCTTACAAATACCACAGGGCCGATCAATAAATAAGTGAGGCACACCCAAGCAATACACACATAGAGAATGGGCATCTGATGTAGGTAATTTATGTCCACAATCTGAACACCTTTTAAATCCTGGACTACCTTTTTTATCTGCCATGATAGGAAAGGAGAAAAACAGAAAGGATAGCAGCAATGGTAGAAAAAAATATCCGAAGGTAATGAAGAAAAGAAGGGTTTACCAACAATGGTAAAGGAGGAATATCCTTGCTGTAAAAAGGGGAGAGTATATAGAAGGAAAATTTAAAGAAAAGATAGTCGCTAGATGCGATAAGGTAAGAGAAAACAATTTAGTAACTTTTCTGAGAGAAAAAGTTGTTTTAGACTAGTCTGACAACAAAATATCTGTACTTGGCTCCAGAGAAGTAGCTTGACATGACTGAATGGTGATGTGGCAAATGAAATCAGAGGTAACAGGGAGGGGGGAATTCTGGGTAAGAGTTTTAGCTCGAGAGTTTGTGGCTGATGTGAGCTTTGAAGATGACCGGCTCTGTTCCGAGGTCGGAAGCGGTACCCATACAAAAGGAATGAACAAGGATTAACAATATCAGATTAATTGTTACAAAAACCTGTTGACATGCAAATCAATTAAGCTAATTGAAGTGCAAGAGAGAAAGAACTAGCAAGACTCAAGGGAAAAACTGAAGGGCAGACTTTTACAGTAAGAGCAGCTGAATAAAGTAAAGTCCATTTTTTTGCTAGTGAAGAGGGATGGAATACAGCACGATTAAGAGACTACAGAGGTTGTCCTTCCCAAATGCTCTCTCTGTACACAGTGGATAGAGCTGAAGAGATGGGACTGGTGTTAAGGTGGTAAATAACTGAGTCCAGTCTCTTGGCAGCAGTCCAAATTTTATTATTTTACACATGCATGTGGGAGACAGAGTTTCAGGAAGAGAGTCTCCCTGAAGTATAAAAATCACTAACTTATATACCTTTAATAGGCATTGTCAGCAGTTAGTTAGACAAAGGAATGTGACACTGACCAATAAACTTTGAACAAGTTTCAAAACATATAACTTTACATACAATAAGATCTTTTTGCTAGGCAAGGAAGATTCTGACAATTGACCATTTAGCTTTCTACACATTTTTAAACTAGCACATACCAGTTACCCTGTTACTAGGGTCTTAGGCAGAATATCTGACTTCCTCAAAACATGTTTAGCAGTTAAATTCCAAGTGTCAGCAGTTTGGTTTGAGAAGAAAACCATGCTTATCATTACTTTTTCAGTAACTGTATGCACAAGTAAGGTCAATACTTCCGAGACATAAGATTATCCCTAGTGGACACAGCACACTCAGCTTTTTTTTTACAAAAGTCTAGTTCTCTTTCTTCCCTTTGCGCATACTCTTAGTCAAATACTTAGGCCCTTCTACAGAAATGTACATTTTCCTTAATTTTTTTCCTCTACACTGGTAGTAGTATCTGAAATCAAAATATGATCTCACTGTACTCAGTTGAGTGAGCAAATGAGATGGACCCAGCAGCAGCGTTCAAACACAAAGTTACAGGAGGGTGGCAATTCCAAAGCCACCAAGATTAATGCCACAACAAAAACAGGGAGGGAGGGTGGGAAACTAACTGCAGAGAGACCACAATATTCAATGAAACAAATAAACAGAAAAAGAAAATGCAGTACTATCTGTAACACTGTGAGTTTATACTTAACTCAGCTTGTAATACAGGTGATTGCAAGTAGATAGCAGCCATCCAAACAGCTCAGATATTTGAGCAGAAATAAATTCACAGATATGTGACTAACACTTATAAGCACAGAGAAGCCCTCTAGGCTAAGAGTTAAACAACGAATATGAAAGAAGTGAAAACAACAATAACCCCCAATGAAACCAGTTTGCTACACTTGTAGTGGGCTAATTGCAGAGAGACAGAGATACCACAATATATAATATAACAAATAAACAGAAAAATAAAATGCAGTGCTATCTGCAACACTGCAAGTTTATACTTAACTCAGCTTGTAATACACAGTAAAAAAGAAGGAGAAGCTCAGTTATGAAGTATAGGAGTAAACACACCAAGGCAAATGTCCAGAAAAAAACATAAACTCCTAATACTGCTAAAACCACACTGAAGGAGTAAAAAAACACTGTAAAATCCAATATAAATCCAATGCTCTTTATTGTGAGTAAGCACTTTTCGCAACCAGCCCTGGTTGCTTTCTCAGACCAAAGATTACAAAAAAACTTCATCCCAAACTTTAAAAGCCTTGAATCCTGTGTCACATGACTATGAACAATTAATTAATTAAATGAGTTAAAAGAACAAGTACATTCAAAATGCAAATACACTCAAAAAGCACAAAGTTTCATTCAAGGCAATATATAAAAAAACAGCATATAATATAATGTAAAAGAAACACACAAAGAACATGCATAAAAATATTATATATATATATATATATATATATATATATATATATATATATAAATAAAAATAAATAACCTGCTATACTATCTAACATACTAATACTACCCTATCTGTAAATCACTAATGAATCAGCTTGTAATACAGTTGATTGCAGGCAGATAGCAGCCAGCCAAACAGCTCAGATATCTGAGCAGAAATAAATTCACAGATATGTGACTAACACTTATAAGCACAGAAAAACCCTCTAGGCTAAGAGTTAAACACAGAATATCAAAGAAGTGAAAATGGGAGGGCGGAGCCTGGATGGTCAACTGAGAGCAGTGAAATTTTGGAGCTCCATAAACTAGTAAAATAATATAGGAACATTTTATTTTTAAGGATAAAAGGTCAAATATTTATAGATAAACAAGTAAACTACATAAATATAAACTTTGGTGGAGTTATATAAAAAATTTCCTGTCAAGAAACGTGGAGACATTTCGAGTTACTGAAAATGAACAACTCTAGGAATTGTTATCCGGATGTTGCTTTGAAGAGAGAACTACAATTGATGATAACTACCTTACATGAACTATCCCTGAAAATGGATGGCTTTAAAAATTATTTAGAAAACCTCAAATTAAATTCTCAGAAACAGACTGATACTCTCAAGGAACTTTTACAACAACATGAAACAAAATTAATAAACATAGAGACTTCTCTAAATGACATTGAAGGGAGACTCAAAGAAGAAGAAATGCAAAAAGAATATCTACTTAAACAAAATGCCTGGCTGCTTAACAAAGTAGATGACTTAGAAAACAGGGAAAGGAAAAATAACATAACGAACCTCGGACTGCCTGAAAACACTGAGGGTGAGGACATTATTTCATTTTTAATAACTTGGATTCCTGACTTTATAGACTTGAAAGAAGGTTTCTCCTATGGAATTGAAAGGGCGCACAGAGCACTGAGGAATCCTGTTTTTAATTCAACAAATACTCCACCTAGGTCAATAGTCATAACATTTCTTTCATTTCTGGGCAAGGAGCTAATCTTAAAATCTGCTTTTAGAAAATCACCCTTAAAACACAATCAAAGCCTGATAAGGTTTACTAATGATTATTCTACTAGAATAATAGAACAAAGGAAGAAGGTGTGGCCAATAATAAAACTACTAAAACAAAACAAAACAACATTAAGGCACAGCTTGCCTTTCCAGCCAAGATAAAAATCCTCTTTGCCAATGAGATGAGAACCTTTAGTGACTTAGAAGAAGCTTCTTTATTCATTAAAAATAGCAACATAATTACTATCCCAGAAGAAATGGATTGGATGTCACCAACTCTTAAAAAGAATAAACAAAACAAATCCTTGGACTGATGCTAAAAAGAAGAAACAAAAAACTGATTCCAAGATAGATGTCTCAAAAATAACTCTTACAACTACTTCTCTCAAAGTATCAACTGATATGAACTATTATCAGTAATTACTTAAAATGAGCATGTAACATAAGTATGAATTCCTAAAACAAAAAGTTTCTTAAACAGTTGTGAAACAGTAATGTTTTATTCAGAATGATTGGAGTTCAACAATTCTACACAAATGCAAGTAGGTCAAGATTGGTTGTTTTCTATACAAGTGAAATAGGAATAATGTACTAATTAATCTAAACAAAGCAACATATAATATAAACATGGAGTCTTTATTGAACTCAATGAATATTTACCTTGTTCGTTTGTTCAGTGATTTTTATTTTTCAATAATCAAATTACTTAATTAATTAGTTTAAAGAGGTACTACATTTTTAAACATGTCATTTATGTCTAGATATTGGTTAGTAAGACCTTGATATAGTTATTCTTTTATAATCTGTCTAACTGTAGCTATAATCAAAATCTGTTAGGTATTATAGCTATCTGTGCTGTTTTAAATAATATGATACGGCATATAAAATGGTATTGTATCAAACAGCTGATAATATGCTGCCGTTCTCATTAATGACTTGCTAAGGGTGATACTTTGCATTGGAAGTTTGTTACTAGCTTGTTAAAATGAAGAGTGACATGTTTCCCGACTGGCTTGGGGTTGAGGGGTGCTAGTGGATGATGCTATGATTATTGGTTTATCCAGGAACAGATGGTATGCTTCCATGTTAATTGGATGTGGAATAGAGTGGTTGCAGGAATGTAGGACCTCTATTAGACACTACAGTGTCTTGGGTGAGTTTTTGATTCTTTTGTTTTTTTCTATCTTCTTTCTCTTCTCTGTTGTTTCCTCACAGAAAAAAGGAGGGAAAAATTGAGTTAAAATTGTAGCGATGTGAAGCGTTTGCTTCGAATGCCTCATGAGCACCTGGTATACATTACACATCTATACTTACAGGAATAGACTCCATTTTGATTTCCATAGTAATGGAAACCATAACGACAATGCATAACATCTCTGTGGAGCCTCCAGGATGAATCTCAGCATTTAGAAAGCCTCCGTGTTTAAGAGGTTGTTGCTAAATTATGTGCCTGCATACAGACACTCATTTAACACACGCTTCACCTTACTGAAATTGTTCTGATGCCCAATACAAGCACAGTGCTATATATTGAAAGTGTATTTTCTGCTCTAAAAAGCTTATGTAAACATGTGAACTCAATGAGTTCTACGTACTAAACTTTGGTGAACTGTATGATAATGCTTGGAAGGAGCTAGTAACTAGAATACTCAATACAACATATGGTCCTTGAAAGAACATAGCAACAGCCCAAAACATACACAATAGTTATGAAATATATTAATATAGTAGTCTCAGATATATAACATACAGTTGTCACATAAGAGGAACTAGTTTTACTGAATTTATATATATTAAGTGACAGGATCTAGTAGCAGGGGCTTGTCTTATAACCTCACCACTGTTTTAACATACCATAAAGACATACATAATATTAAACATCAAGGAGAAGTATGTTGATTTTTCATACAAGTAAATGTACATAATAAGTCAATTGTTTTAACTTGAATTTCAGTGTTTGAAACCCATCTTGACCATGTATAATATATAAGATGTTACCAGGGGAACTAATGTTTTTATAAATGACACTAAACAGTAAAGTTGTTCAAAGGAAATATTAGAAAACTGAAATTTTGTAATTGCCACAGAATGCAAATGTCACAATCTGAACAAATAGTCTTGAATTAACAATATTCAATCAGTCTAATTGCTACATGCTATAAAATTTAGAAGGTTGTTATTTAAATTTAAGATTCCTAGTATTTAATTAATGAATGTAGGAGTGAAACTTCAGATAGTGTTGGTTTGTCTGTTAAACAACTACAGGAAGGACAACATCAATAGTGATCATTCAACACAACAAGACAATCTGTAAATGTAACTTATAATATCATTCTTTTCAGACTAAGAAGTGCCATATATGAAAATTTCTCACATGAAGAATGTGAGGAAAAGGAGGGGTTCATTGGTATCTGAAAGGCACTTTCATTAATGTTTACATAATGTAAATTTGTTGTTTTAAGAAAGATAGTAACAAAACAAAATGATTATGTATATGCTAGCAAAGTACACAATATAACCCCTGACATATTCAGTTGACTACATTGTGTTATAAATATTAGTTATAAAGTTTTACTATTACCAGATCATATTAGGTAATACATTTTGTAAGTATGATTCCTCATAGCTTAGAGGCTCATATAAGATAGATTTGATTTTCATTAATACTGGTGAATATTTTAGGTGACTATTTATGGTGTAACCTCCTTAGTGTGGTTTTATATATGACATAACTTATATTATGATTGACTTGCTTGTCATCTTCCTTTCATGTAAATACTAATTGCATCTACAATAGGTAGATAATTTATGCTGTAGCAGAATTATTGATTAATCTACTAAAAGCAGTATAAACTTTTACAAATAATACAAATCTTTTTATTCCTATTACATATACTGTCCATATGATAGTTTAGCTTATGGAGCTCAGATGTTTTGGTTTGTCAAAGGTACGAGTGATAATCTGATGGACCTAAGATTATCCATCAGATTAGGAATGATTTTCTTTCCATGGCTAGAGTGGATCTTTGTTATGTTAATAGTTATTATTTTAATTTTGTTAATATACAAAAGCTTTCTTATTGAGGCTGACCAATATAAAACTATTGGGAAACACACAGAAAATAGAACTAACTATTTCTCTTAAAAGTTTATATTTAAACATAAGCTTTGCTGTTATCAGAAAAAACTGTTTAATAGTCACAATAAAAATAAGGATATACTTTCTAAATAATTCAAGATGGATTTAGCCTTATTATCTCTAAATACTAATGGCTTAAATAATCATAGTAAGAGATCAAATCTACTAAAATATTTAAAACTGAACAAAGCAGAAGTAGTCTTCCTTCACGAAACTCATTTCAAAACAAATGACAGTTATAAATGGAACCCTAAGGAATAAATGATACTTGTCCAATCTTCGTATAAGACAAAGACAAAAGGGGTGACAATTCTATAGAAAACAAATGTAATCATCTCAGAAATCATTTATAAGTATGAAGATAAAAAAGTTGTTATGGCATTTGTAATAGTTAAATTTAATAACAGAATATGGACCCTAGTTAATCTATACTGGTTCCTCGGCATTGGAATGGGAACAGTCAAAAAACCCTGAGATTTTAATTGTATATTTGATGCTTCTGAAACTACAAATAAGAGACTGCTGCATACATCTGCTGTTTCAAAAGCCTTACACAAATGGGTAGAATTATTCCACTTAATAGATACTTTTAAACTTAAAGAAGATAACTCTTTGTTGTTCTCCCATCAAAATCATAGATTTGGTACCCAAACTATAATAGACAAAATATTTGTTGCCCATGACTTGCATTCAAATAATACCAACTTCTCAATCATTCCTTGTCCATTTTCAGATCACAACTCATTGATTCTAAAACTCTGAAGTGGGTACAAACCAGTAATCTCTAATACTAGAATCCCAGCATATATAACAAAAATTAAAGAGTTCAAACCTTGGTTGTTATCAGAATTATTGTTTTTTTAGATATTAATTACATTACAGAACTAAACAAAGTAATGATATGGGACTCATTAAAAGCTTACATATTTGGTAAAGCCCTTACTTGGTACAAAAATAAAATCAGAGAATGGGACTCCAAATTACTAGATTTACAATCTAAACTTTTGTCAGTAAAAACTGGAGAAAATCAAAACTCTTTGGAGATTAAAAGGAAAGGAGAGGAATTAAACAAACAATATAATGGAATTCTAACACATAAAACTAGTTTAGCTTTAGAAAAACTAAAAATTAATTCATTGGCTACTTCTAACAAATATTTACATAATTTATCCACAAGAATTAGAATATAATCACAAGCTAACAACATCAAAAGCATCTACCATGAAAAGAAAGGGAAGAATGTCTTGGATATAGGTGACACTCTTGATGCTTATAGATATAACTATATGGAATAATTTCAAAATGAGAATACACATATTGACCAATTAAATCTAGATACAAAAATTTTTAATATAAAAAAATCAGAAAAATTAAAATTAGATTTACAAGCACCCATATCATATAAAGAAATTATTGACAAAATAAGGAGGGCAGAAATAATAAAGATCCAGGAATAGATGGCATAATTATGGAAATATATAAACTTTTTTCTTCAACAATGCCATCTCTTTTCCATAAAACTCTATTAGAAATTCAATCACAAGCATTACTATCACCATCTTGGAAATATTCCTTAATTACTCCAATCCTAAAGGAAAACAAAATACCAAATCTTTGCACCTCATGCAGACCTACATCATTATTAATGACTATAAAATATATATGACAATTTTAACTAATAGAATGAAAATACCGTTATCCAAAACAATAAATAATGATCAAACCAGATTTATATATCATAGACACGCACATGATAATATTAACAATTTAGCGTCTGTCAAGCTAGGTCCTTTCACTTCTGAATCTATACATATAACAAAAGGTACTAAACAAGGCTGTCCCATGTCACCAATTCTATTTGCTTTGGCTATTGAAATATTGGCAGACTCAATACGCAATAATTTAAAAATCAGAGGAGTAGATGTTTATGATCGATATAAAGTAATGCTCTTTGCTGATGACATATTATTAACATTATCTAATACAAAAGAGACTTTAGAAGAACTAGATATATTAATTGAGAAATTCTACAGGACTTCAGGACTCCATTTTAATAAATCAAAATCAAAATTTTTATTTTTAAATAAAAACAAAATAATTACAGGCTAAGGGGAATCACATTATAGGGAAACAAGAATCTACTCTAAAATATTTAGAAATAGAGCTATGTAACGATAATAATGAGCTTGTCTCAAAAAACTATAATAATATCATCAACACAATTAAAATATGTGTGGAAAAATGGAATAAAGTAATATTAACATTTGAAGATAGACTACAATTAATACAAATAATTTTACTACCTAAGATTCTATATATAGCACTGGCAATACAGCTGCTTCCAGAAAGGAATATGCTTAAACAAATAAACTCATGCATAATAAAATTATGATGGTTTCCCAAAAGAAATAGAATACCCTTAATACATCATATTAGACCATGGAAAGAGGGAAGACTAAGCTTTCCTAACATTGAAACATATATAAAGGCATCCATATCTAAAACCATTACAGACTGGATAAATCCAAATTACTCTGCAAATTGGAAAGAATTATTAATTGTAATATCAATAAATGAGTTTGATTTACAAAATAAAAAATCCAAATATTAGATAAAATTAATATACCCTGGTATCTACCAAGTATCAGATTGCAATACAATTTAACAAAGCTCACTAAAACACATCTGATTAATTATTATATCGATTCATTCTGAAAACTCATCACTACAAATATAGATTTAAAAATTTGGATTGACCATTTAACACCATTCATAGTTACAAAGAATTATCCACATAAAATATATAGAAGACTAATTAACTCTTGGGAACAGAAAGGATTTGTTTGTTGGTTTCAATGTATCAAAGATCTAATTGTTCTAGATATACAAATAATAAAAACAACATACACAATTCCACAACAAGATTGGCTAATCATACAAATCATTCTGACATATTCACAAGATTTATGCAGAATAATTAATGATTATTTATTTAAAGAAATACCTAAACTTATGAAATACTTATATGAAATCATATATAATGATTATTATATGAGAAATGGTATTTCAAAATTTTACAAACTATTGATAAAATATAAAACAACATCCAAAATATCATATTGGAAATATATAACAAAAGGACACTTGTTACAGTTAACTGAATAAATCAAATCAAATATCTTATTATCGGTAAAATATACTTCTTTTACACAATACTGGAAAATATTTAATTGGAAATGCTTGCATAGAACATTTTTAACCCCAGATATAATTACCAAAATCAATTCTTCCACAAATAGAATATGTTGGAGGTGTGAACAAGTTCACAAAGCAGATTGGAATCATATTTTCTACTTGTTTGTGTCTTTTGGCTTTTCCCGGTTAGGGGTTGCCACAGCGGAACTCCGGTCCGCTAATGATTGGCAGTAGATTTTTACGTACCGAGTTGCCAGCCCTGATGCACAACCTTCAACGAAGGTAAGCCCCATTCACGTATGTCTCAACACAGAAGACGCTCTAGCTGAAAATCGAACAGGACAACGTCTTACTGCGAGGCGACAACGCTACCGCAGCACCACCACCACAGTTGGAATCATATTTTCTATGATTGTGTTAAAATTAAGCCATTCTGGAATAGAATAAATAACTTTCTACAAGCTTTATTTAATGAATCATTTATATTAGCCAATGGTCTTATATTAATAAACAGTCCACAGAGGAGCAAAACAATGAAGAGGAAAAACATGTAAATAATAAGTCCCATATACTGAGTGATGCAAAATTCATAAAACGTAGTCCAAGAGAGTCAAAACGTAGGTTAAAAAACTGGTTTATTGCTGCAAAGGTTAGCGCTTTCGCAAATAGCTTCTTCAGACCATATACAATTAACAACACTCATCTGCCATTTAAATACCCAAAAAGAGCGGGATAAAATAGTTCTTAAAGGTATATGTGTCCATATAATAATGCTCAACAACATAAATACTAAAAGACATATAAACAATGACAGAGACATCAAAAATCAAATATCCTTATTGAGTTGATACACATCTCATACTGACACATCTATAATTGATAATGTATATAAAACTTATGTATAAAAACATGTTAATAAAAACTGTATAAAACTTAATAATACCAAATATATAACATTAAGTAAAATCATAGGACATAGGCAGATAGTCATATAAGCATCATTTCTTATATCCTAACCTCCTCATTTTTAAGAGAGGGCGCAAGGGGACTTTCCCATTGAGCCCAGGAAACATGTCAGATCTAAACTTAATGATCCAGTGCGTTTCTCTGGCTTCTGTATATGTTTCAACATCCCCTCTTCTGTGAGACCTTGAAATCTGTTCTAATATTCTAAACCTGAAACAATGTCCCTCTCCTCTGTCCTGGACATGTTTTGCAAGTGCATTGAACAAGTTGCCTTTCCTGATGTGGTATACATGCTCACGAATCTGATCCCTAAGGCATCGGTTCGTCTTGCCAATATCTACATTCGAAGATGTATTCTTTGGATAACATAAAAGATTTTTGAGATTTTTCTTATTTCTGTAAATAAATCTCGGTCCATCTCCAATCACTTCCCTAATCTTGGGATCCACTGATAAAACATGCCAGTGTTAGGTGTAAACGTCTTTGATGGAACCTACATCTTTGGTATTGATATTGGTCCACCATATTCTAGACCATGCAATAGTTGTAGTTTTTGTTCGTACATCTTGATGGATCCTGTCTTTACACATCCATTAGGGTGCATGTGGAACTTGTAAGTCTAAAGATGTGGTATACATGGCATCCTGTGATGGATGCTCAGCATTTTACATTGGCAAGACGAACCGATGCCTTAGGGATCGGATTCGTGAGCATGTATACCACATCAGGAAAGGCAACTTGTTCAATACACTTGCAAAACATGTCCAGGACAGAGGAGAGGGACATTGTTTCAGGTTTAGAATATTAGAACAGATTTCAAGGTCTTACAGAAGAGGGGATGTTGAAACATATACAGAAGCCAGAGAAACGCACTGGATCATTAAGTTTAGATCTGACATGTTTCCTGGGCTCAATGGGAAAGTCCCCTTGTGCCCTCTCTTAAAAATGAGAAGGTTAGGATATAAGAAATGATGCCTATATGACTATCTGCCTATGTCCTATGATTTTACTTAATGTTATATATTTGGTATTATTAAGTTTTATAAACAGTTTTTATTAACATGTTTTTATACATAAGTTTTATATACATTATCAATTATAGATGTGTCAGTATGAGATGTGTATCAACTCAATAAGGATATTTGATTTTTGATGTCTCTGTTATTGTTTATATGTCTTTTAGTATTTATGTTGTTGAGCATTATTATATGGACACATATACCTTTAAGAACTATTTTATCCCGCTCTTTTTGGGTATTTAAATGGCAGATGAGTGTTGTTAATTGTATATGGTCTGAAGAAGCTATTTGCGAAAGCGCCAACCTTTGCAGCAATAAACCAGTTTTTTAACCTACGGTTTGACTCTCTTGGACTACGTTTTATGAATTTTGCATCACTCAGTATATGGGACTTATTATTTACGTGTTTTTCTTCTTCATTGTTTTGCTCCTCTGTGGACTGTTTATTAATTTGTTATTCGTTTCTGACACTGGAGCATTAACTCCGAGTGGTCGTCTTATTTCTTGGATTAATGGTCTTATATTGTTAAATGTGAATGAAGGTCCTCAATTGTACATGTCAAACATGTATTTATTATGGACAATACTTGCAATCACAAGGAAGTGTATAACTAGAAGATGGTATACAAGCACACTACCGACTCTGGAAGACTTCTACAGCCTACTGAAGACCACAGCATTGATGTAAATTAAAATTAAAGAATTAAGGGTTCATCCTAAGCCATTGCTCAACAACACATGGAAAATAAGTCCTATCATTGACTGACACTAGGCAATAATTGAAAAGACATACTCTGATAACTGGATGGTCATATCTATAAAGTAACTGTATATATGGAATTCTGTTCTAGAAGTCAGGCTAATGTAAAAAGTGTACATAGTTATTTAAGAAGTGGATTTCATTTAACTATATTTGAAAATAAAAACGTTTTGAGCAAAATAAAAAAAAAAGTGAAAACAATATTAACCCCCAACGAAACCAGTTTGCTACACTTGTAGCAGGCTAATTGCAGAGAGACAGAGAGACCACAATATTCAATGAAACAAACAGAAAAATAAAATGCAGTACAAGTCTCTTTACTCATACTTATATTTATATTCTTGGGTTCTTGGTTCCACCATCTCTCTACTTCCTACACTATCTGTAACACTGCAAGTTTATACTTAACTCAGCTTGTAATACAGTTGATTGCAGGTAGATAGCAGCCAGCCAAACAGCTCAGATATTTGACCAGAAATAAAATCACAGATATGTGACTAACACTTATAAGCACAGAGAAACACTCTAGGCTAAGAGTTAAACACCAAATATCAAATAAGTGAAAACAACAATAACCCCCAATTAAACCAGTTTTCTACACTTGTAGCAGGCTAACTGCAGAGAGACAGAGAAACCACAATATTCAATGAAGCAAATAAACAGAAAAATAAAATGCAGTACTATCTGTAACACTGCGAGTTATTCTTAACTCAGCTTGTAATACAGTTGATTGCAGGTAGATAGCAGCCAGCCAAACAGCTCAGATATTTCAACAGAAAAAAAAAACTTGGATCTATGGATGGGTAACACAAACTTTACTTCATGATTACCCCCTGTATTACTAATAGAGAGAGGCAGCTCCTAAATGCTTTATCTCATGCATAGGTCCCCTCAAATTATCTATGACATGATCCCAGTTATTCCAAGTTATTCTCATTCAAATAATATATAATTTTCACCCATGGGATGGGTAAGGTTGATTACAAACCAAATGAGACATGTTAATTCGTGCACAAAAAAGGAAATTGATTAGGCTTAAAATGACCCTCAAGGGCAGCTAGCCTAATACTTACCTATGAAGCTATAAACCTAAGAAGAATCTTTCTCATTGCATTATAACTCAGAATGATTAATCAGCATCTTTGACAGCCCTACTGATCAGTGCATCCAGACCAGCAGAGTTTTTGTTACCAGGAGGAATGTCTTGGTGATTTACTTAAGGATGGCATTTCCTCCAAAACGATGCTGCAGTATCAAAGGTTGAATAGGTCACCCTCAAAACTCATTTGTTGGCCTTTTGGTCATAGGTTAGTCCATTTAGGATTTTGTAGTGGGCCATGATGATAATGGTTTGTTAAAGGATACAATCACCTTTCATGTTTACAATGCTTTATCAACTTCTCTCTATCCCTGAATTCAGCAGAAGGTAATTACCTTCAGCCATCTCCAAAATGTATTGAAGGTTGCCAGTGGCATGTCTTTCTTGACCATTTTGACAAAGACATTAATGATGACTTTGGCAACAACATCTTCACCAAGTTAGCATTGAGTTGGATTACATCAACACCTATTGCAGTACTCTAAGACATTCTGCTTGCTACAGGTGTAGCTTTCCCAGATGGACAGGTATTGTCCTGCCTCACTAGACAGCTTTCAGCATGCACACGATCTGGTTTTTCTCGTTGAGGTCATGATGAGGGGATTAGACATTTATCCCCTCAGAAAAGGAAGTCCATCCAGTACTTATTTGATGTGAAACCTTCTGAATCAGAAGGCCTTGAGGAGTTGTAGTAATACGGGTGCTGGAGAATTCCCCTTTGAGGAGACTGTTCCATTTCTTCTTCATTCCCTCCATCTTCATAGATCAGCAGGTGATTATGTCAGGTAGAAAGAAGCACCACCCTCACTGCATGAGAACCTAAATTTGAGAAAAAAATTTCAGTAAGGTTAATTGATACAGTGGTGAAGAAGATGCAGGACCATGAATCCCAGTATCTGGTCCTTATTGAGCCCACTATATCTACCATTATTAAGGTGAAAATGAATGCGAACCAACATTTTCCTGACAAGGCCTTTGCTATGTACCATCCCTAAAAGGCTATAACTTCTGGACTGCCTTTTACTGACCACAGTATTGGCAGTTATCCTGATAGCTCATAAGAGGCAGAAGACTCTATACCACCTTAGTGTGCTGCCCCAGACCACAAGTTCAGTATGTTGGATCACTGGGGTAAGAAGGTTTTACTTTCCCAACAGCTCAGGGCCTGTGAGTCACTGGATTAAAAGTACATTTCAGAGTCATGACTAGGGTGCAAGCTGTTGGGGAGCATGATTTACAGTTACCAGTGGGGTGCAAGTGCAGTACTGGCATTCATATAAGAAGCTGTAGATGATATTGCAGAATGTTTTAATTAACTCTGGTTTTGCATTTGCACTGAAGCTTCTTTAAAGATTTCCAGTGCTGCATTATTACATTTGTGGAGCTCAAGCATGCAGCTGGCTACAGTTCAGAGGGGAAGTTATTTTTCCCTCAACTTCAAGAAGACTGTATTTTTGTCCTCAGCTTTGGGTTGAGGGGTTGCCAGTCCTGAGAGTGTCCAGGATGCCAAATGATCTGTGGTTTTGGTGCATTTGACCTCATGCATGGGCCAGTTTGATTCAAATGAGCCAGGCTACAGCTTACTACAGACAATCCCGTTGATCTTTGCATTCTGTTACTCATGTCTAGACCTGTATTATTGTATTCAATGTTATTCTGTACTGCTGTGCTTGGTAGAACTAGTCTGCACTTCCAAATGGGTAGCAGTCCTCAAAGGTGAACTCCCATTTCCCAGTACTGGAACTTTTTGAAAAATGTGTGTATCATCTTGACTCAGAGTTGAAAGAAATGGGCCCGCTATACATCAGCTTGATAAAAATACTGATGTACAGCAACAGCATATACCTTTTGGGAGGAGTCCAAAGGGGAATACCACTGAAAGCCAGAGCAGTCCCACCTACAGCAGCTCCAAAGAGGAACTTCCCTACAGGCCAGAAGCACCAAGCCCATCAGGACTGACAGTTTACAGAGCATAACTCTTGACCTCTTAGAGCAATAAATCTGGACAAAACTAAAAATAACTGGGGGACAATGGTTCAAAATCAGAGACAGACTTTTCTTAAGTATTGCTTTTGTAGAGTTAGAAAGTTGCTACAATAATAAGTTATGTCTTAGCAAGCATTATCTGAGGGATATGAAGTCTGAAACTCAAATGTCTGTCATTATTTAGTAACACCAATCCTCGATCATTTGCCAGAAAACCACTGTTTGTATGAGGAATAGACCAAAAATAAGAGGCACTAAATCTGGGCATTCAGCAATTATTTGGACATGTGACAGTTATGCTGCAGGGTCACCACAGTAGTAGACAGTTGAGGGTGAGTTCTGCCTTTATGTAACAACCTAGAAAATTCTCCCCACAAATGTGTGGGTCTTCCAGCTTCTGAACTGAAGGCATATACTGGAGCTCTTCACTCATGTCCCCTGTTGTCCTCTATCTTACATTCATATTTCTGCTTTGCACTTGCTTCTCATATAAGAAATTCAGTCCCTTTTGTGCAAAAGGTCAGTCAGACATGATGAAAAAGATGGGAGGAATTCATTATATTTTTTGTTGGTCTTCCCAAGAAAGGGGGCATTTGGCTTACAGTATATCTCAAAAACTTAAATTGCATCTTCAATACAGGTCTTCTATTAGGTTGGCAATCAAGTGTTTGTCACCCCTATTCCACATAGATGATTGGTTCTGTGTTCTAGGCATGAAAGTTGATTCTATCTACATCCTGATTGATGAGGTCCAACATTGATTCCTTCATTTCATCCTTGCAACACAGAAATACCTGTTTTTCATTATTCATCTCTGCTTCTTGACATGGCACTGTAGCTCTCAGTATCGATCTGTCAGTGTAATGGAGTAGGTGGCATCTCAGGCGAGGAACAGGGCATATCAAGTCTCTGACGAGGACAAGTGTGAAGAATCTGAAGAAAGCTGAATGGGTAGCAAGTCCATCAGCATTAAATAGGTGGGGTGCACTTACAATGTGGGTGAATGGCATATACAGTGTTGCTGAGCTCTTAAACTCTTAAAACATGAAACGACATGGGAGTGCCTGCCTTCTCTGTATGAATGAAACAAGGGCCTTGAATGCATTCTATAAACACTCAGAAAGTGCCTTACCTTTCATATTGGTGGCTTTTATGAAGAGAGGGTCACTAGGTCTGTCTGAAAATTCAGCAGCGTGGTTTACCAGGGCATCTTTTACTGTTTGATATCCATTCAGTATAACCAGTGGATCTCCACCCACAAATATACTGTACACATTCCCGTACCTTTTAGCCATCTGAAATGAAAAAAATTAAACACTCAGTAAAATATTTCTACATTTTTATGGCTCTAATTTGAAAACAAAATTAAAGTAACTTTCAAAGAAATTGGTTATGGGTTATCCCTTAGCCTTGGGATATGTAGTTACAATGTATGATTAAAGCTGGCTTAAAGTAGAGTAAAATATGCATACCTCTGTGCCATTTCTGTCACTCACACAAACATTTACCAATGCTATGGGATCTAAAGCCAGTGAGCCACATTCTAACACTAGAAATTAATTAAACTTAAGATTTTGCAAGGCAGCCTACTTACTATGTTACTAGAACAGAGATACACAATAATAAAACAGGTTGATAATTTGAACTGTAAAAAAGTTAAATCCAATTTTTGTGTATATATAGTAGCATCTAACATTTCTAGATCAAGGCATGGGCTTGGCTATCTATTGCTTTGCTGATATTTGTAACTCATGCTTTCAGCAGTTGTCCAGTAGCAGATCTGGTGAGGTTATGTGTTTTAGCTAGAATTCCTCGCCAGTGAATGATTCCATTTTCGTAATGCAAGGAATCAGATTTGGCCATCTTCTCACCATGCTTAATGTTTATTCTGAGATTTCCTATAACTTTTCTGCAAACCCATCTTATAGAACCACCACACCTCTAAGCCACTACGCATCCTGTGGAGCATTTAGAGTTTTACCCATGTCTATACATTTTTTCTGCCTCTTTGATTTGCTCTTTGAGTGCTCTAATTTGTGACCGTTTTTATTGGCTCAGTTATGGAGCTAGTGAGAGAGGAGTTCTTCAAAGTTTTAATAGTCAGAGGACCTACTGCAAACTTCTAACTACACTGTGTTTTGGTCCTCTGTAGGAACCAATAGCACAGTGGGCTTCTACCTGCCTGCGCTATTGCTCTGTTTTTCTGGCTACCCTATATGGAGCATTTCTTTCCAATGGCGTTATGCTATTGCCCCAGTGCCTGGAAGAATGATTCAGTGCAGCTGGAAAAATGGATCCTACAAGTAGGTGGTGTAAAACTTGTCAGACTGTAGCAATTGCAGTGAGTAGCTTGTATAAAACGTTGTGCTACAGTGCTATGTTTTTTTGTCTTCAGCTTGGTGTGCAGGGCATTTCTCTTCAGTTATGTACTATGAATTTTTAAGGCCAATGCTATGATTTTTAACATTCAGATGTTGAGATTTGTAAGAGACATGTTATAATTAGCAGTATACATAAATCAAGTCTGCAGTTGTGTATGATTTGTACTTGGTAAATTATGTAGTAGATCCTTACACATTTCACCAAAGTTTCATATTTAGTAGGCAGAACTGTTTATGCTTATGTGTAACAGAAAGTGTCCAGATATTGACTAGGGATACATATCATCTCTCTTAGCAAACTCTGTAATTCAGAAATGAGTGAACTATTGAGCAGCTTGTGAATGTGAGCCTGAAAATTTCTGGGAGTACAAGTGTGGAACAGTCATGCATAAATCAAAACTGAAGTCCCTGAAGTCTACTGAAACCTAATGTGCCTGGCAGCACATGGTTGAGTGATAGAATGCATGTAAAAGTACTTAACAGGGAGTGACTGTGTATGCCTCAAATTCTGTGTCTGTATGTATGTATGTATGTGTGTGTTTGTGTGTGTGTGTGTGTGTGTGTGTGTGTGTGTGTGTGTGTGTGTGTGTGTGTGTGTGTGTGTGTGTGTGTGTGTGTGTGTGTGTGTGTATACATGTATAGTGTGCTGTACTGGAGCCCCTTCAGAGGAAGTACTGAAGACAGCAGCAAAAAGAGGGAGCACACAGTTGTGAAGATGATTTCCTGCCAGTAGGAACTTGACAAGAAACAAATCCTTTCTTACCATAGTATTAAAATGACTCTTACTCTGCAGTCATAACAGGAGAGAGACACACATTAATGCATTATTCCCTGTCATGATTACATAGAAACATGGAATCATGGTGTGTCACCACTGACCATGACACAACACAATGCATACACTGTGTGCACTGCATGCACCCATTATAGATGCCCTACACTGACCGTCTCAAAAAACTCCAGCTTTACTCTGTAGCATATCACCTACTCCCGAGGTGATCTCTGCCTAACATATAAAGCTATGTCAAACCCAGAGCTGTTGGACATGCTACACCTAAACAAATCCCAATCCCTCTGAGCTACACACTCTAGGGACCTAAACCTTGTCACCACAATAAACAGGACATGCTGGAGGGATAGATTCCTGTCCCAGAGACTTCCCATACTCTGGAACAGGCTACTCATCTATGTCAAGCAAAGTTCTTCATTAGCAGTCTTCAAGAAAAATCTTGATGAGTGGATGGGAAATAGGAAATACACCCTGGGGATCACTTCTGTGTCTCTGCTCAACAGTGGCACAGGAAAATAACTTTCTTGGGTGGCGTAAGCCAGGGAACCTTGTTGGCTAGGCTTATGTAGGCACTCGGGCCGATAGCCTAGTACCTATCTATGAGCCTATGGCCACCACACAGTCCTGTGTGCCAACTAATAAGCTCAGTGATCAATACTTAATGGTCATTTGCATGCCGTTTGCATTCTGCCAGTGTACTGTGTTATATATGTCACAGTACCCTGTGTTTCTAAAGTATAGCCAAACAGTTCACTTATGCTGTGCCGAAACATGCATGTCCACAGCTAATGGGGTTTGGCTTTTTTGGCATGAATGCATCCACAAAGATTTAAAAAGAAAAAGTAAAATGTCATGGACATTCAGAAGTCATATAGCTGAATCACTTGATGTCCTTAAGGGGTCTTTTGCATATATCTCATGGGTCTCTGTTACTGGCTTCGGACCAGTTAGTTGTTTTGCACTGAGAGGGTTTGTGGTCTGCACTGTTGTGGCAGAACAGGTAGCTTACATCCTTCTAGGTTGAGAACTGCTGATTGAGGGCTCAGTGACTGTTATTCTAAAAGTGTATTAATTTTGGTTTAAGCACTTGGGCTTTCAAGCCAGTTATTTTACATTAAGAGGGTTCGTGGTCTGCACTCTTGTGGGAGGAGAGGCTGGACTCTGCCCTTCTGAGCTGGGAATTTCTGGTTAAAGGCTTATAGTGCATGCATATCTGAACTGTTTCTTACTGAAGTTGGTGCGCCTTGTTTGCTGTGGCATAGACTGGATTCGGGCCTGCTGGATCTAGCTTTGTTTGTGTAACTTGAGCACTAATCCAGACATTCTCTAAAGTATTCAATGGTATTTATTACTGCTTGGTTGTAACTTGATTAAAGTGTAGCTATCATTCAAGTCTTTTGGATTAAGCACTTGGGCTTCAGACCAGTTGTTTTACATTAGGAAGGTTTGTGGCAAGCACTGTGGTGGCAGGACAGGTAGCTTTCATCCTTCTAAGTTGGGAACTGCTGATTGAGAGCCCAGTGTCCAAGTGTATTAGTTCTGGTTTAGGCACTTGGGCTTCAGGCCAGTTATTTTACATTAAGAAGGTTCGTGGTCTGCACTCTTGTGGGAGAAGAGGCTGGACTCTGCCCTTCTGAGCTGGGAATTTCTGGTTAAAGGTTTATAGTGCCTGAATATTTGAACTGTATCTTACTGAAATTGGTACACCTTGTTTGCTCTAGCATAGACTAGATCCAGGCCTGCTGAATCTAGCTTTGTTTATATGCTTGTTGTTTGTTTGCTTGTTATTTCCCTGGAAGCTAATTCCACCTAATACGCAACTTCTAAGCTTCTGTGGATCACTAGTGATATCTGCATTGCTTACTGTACTTATTTCCTTGTTTCACTTGAAAGAAAGTTACTGTTTGTCGTTTTGCATTTAGTTACTTGTAACACATTGCACTCAAGTTACCTGGCACTTGCTCACTAAAGCAATTATATAAGTCAGCACTAAAAATTAAAAGCACTACACCCTCACTCCCCACTGGCCCTTGTTTTCAATTAAGGATTTCCCAATATTATTCTAGCATGTCCAAAGGTCAGTTGTCAATCTCCTCTCCGGTCCAGCTGGTGAATCTGGGAATCTTGAGGCAATGTTATAACTGCCTCATGTACACAGACAACCCTTTCCTCCTCCCACATAACACAAATACTTGCGAGAGATGCAGCTATTTAGCCAAACTGGAGGCTGAGCTCTCTCAACTCAGGACTGGCAAGACCAGACAGGAGGAGAAGGCAACTACACACACCACAAAACCAGCCTCACATAATGCTACCACTCCACTGAATCAAACACATAAACACACAAAGACATACTCGGAGGCTCTGAGTAAAAATTTACCTAAACAGCAGAGGCCTCCAAAGCAGAACCCAAACAACTGCTACCTCAAGACACCCCACAAGCAACACATAAACCACAAAAGCAGTGTGCAAAGCAGTCACAGCCCTTAAGGCCAAATACAACACCAAACATACTTGTCATAGGTGACTCCATAGTCAGACACACTGACGTCCCACTCACCAGGCTGAACAAGGAGAGGGTCACAGTAAGCTGCCTATCGGGCGCTAGAATCCGCCACATAACACAAGCACTCGGGTCACTCCATGGCAAGTACAAATATGACACAGTCATTGTCCATGCTTGTGTGAACGACCTGAGACGTACCTCCCTGGACTACATGAAAAGAGACATAGAGGAGCTCTCTGATTATGTAGCCCAGGCAGGTATGACCCTAACCCTGAGCAGTATCCTTCCTTCACCAAGAATGATGCCACAATATAGAGACAAGATGATCAGCTTTAACAATTGGCTTAATGTCTGGTGTCATTCAAAGGGGATCCAGTGTCTGTCTGCCTGGGATGACATGCTTGACAAGCCACGCTGCTTCGCAAGGGATGGCTTGCACCTGTCACCCCTGGGATTCCGGATATTGGCTAAGGCTCTTGCCACCCCCATAGTGCCTTTTTTAGGCAAGGCTCAAATTCTAAACCTACCACCCTAGAAAACAAAAATGGGAAGAAACTGAGGGTAATGCTGCTCAATGCCAGAAGTCTAAATCTCAAAATGCACGCACTCGAGGCCCTTCTCAGTATCGTAGTATATAAATCACTTGCTACTCAAATTAGCTTACCAGTCACAATCTATAAAAATGAAGAAATGTATAAACTGGTAAGCAGCCACGGAAACAGTCTATTCCAACGATTCCAAACTAAAGCAGCAGCAGACAAAAAATTCTTCAAAACGTAGCTTTTATTCACATAAAACGAACGAACTGGATAAGCGCTTTCACATACACTATGTATGCTTCTTCAGATCCTGATTCTTGTGAGTGTACCACACATTTAAATACTCTATATCCATCAGTTAATTAAAGTCAGTTATTCAATAAACTAATTAACTAATCACTTAACCTTTTAAACTGATAGTTACAGGCACTGCATAGCTTTTCTCTACAAAGCATATGGTCTGGTTACAACAATAAAACGTTGTGATTCTAAAACTGATTAACTTTTGTAGCGCTTCAGATATACAAAATATCTAATACTATATATTGGATCATTTGAGAATTAAAAATGCAAATATGGATATAGATTGACATAATGAATTAATAATGTTAAAATAAGGCATTGTTAAAAACAAATAAAGTGATGTGAAGTATATCAATACTGCAGAAATATAGAAAGAAAGTAGTCCATATTCAATACATAATTTAATAAATATTTATATAAAATTAATTCTATGAAATAAATAAAATAAAATAATAAATGAACAAAATAATTTATAATACATAAAGTATTTCTTGATTATGTACTGTTAATATATATCAAAGTGGAATGTGTATATGCATCAATAGAATATTTTAGATCCTTTTACTAGATATCGTGCCTTATATATAATATAAACATCGGATGCTTTGCAATGTTACATCAGTATCAGATTCCATGTGGGAATATAAGTAAAGGATAGTGTGTATGACCAGATACCTAGAAATAGTTAAATGAAATGAATTTACTATTATGTATGTATATATACACACTCTTAGCCTTAGGAAGTATGAGACTATCTTCTTTTTCTGAGTGCTGGTTTTATAGATACATATTGATTGATTCCTGGATGTTGGTGTGCTCTCAACTTGAAGATCCAGTATAACTCTCTGGACTCTAATAAATTGGAGTTTTCTTTCTCTCTTTTATTATATTGCACTATTTCTAAAACTCTAAATTTAAAATGATGTTCTCTATGTTCTAGAATATGTTTTGCTAAGGCGTTTTGTTCATTTAGACGCCTTATATCATAGGTATGGTTATAGACTCTATTCTTTAGTTTTCTCTTTGTCATTCCCACATAAAAAGCTAAACACTTTTCACAGTTTGCTAAGTAAATAATATTTTCTGTTGTGCACGTTGCCTCAAATTTAGGAACAAATTTAAAATTAAATATTGGATGTAAAAAATCTTGTTCACTAGTTATATATGTGCACATGTTACAACTTCCACATGTGTATGTTCCAAATCTCATTGTTCCTTCCTTTTTTAGATCTATATCTGCCTTAAAATCTCCACATAGTAACTGCTTTAAATTTTTGCTGTTTTTATATGTAAATCTTGGATAGGCACCTACTATATTCATAGTCATTTTGTCTATAATCAAAATTTCCAATTGTTTTTGATGATACGTTTGATAGCTTGACTATCGTTGGTATAAGTCATAATATATCTTACTACTGTTAATCCATTCTTAGTTGTTTGTTTATCCTTAATACTAACTTTGTGTTGTCCAATCTCTAAATTATAGGTCTTAATATGGTTTTCATTTTGCCTTTTATTTAATTCTTCTATGGGGGCTGATGGGAAAACTTTTCCTTTAACCGATTGTACCAACTCTCTATTGTAGCCTCTTTCAATAAACAATTTTTCCATTTTTTCTATTTCCTTATATTTTGTTTCTTGTTCACTACACAGTCTATTGATTCTTACAAATTGGCTCTTTATAATTGCTGGAAACACATGCCGTGGATGCATGCTGTTAAAGTCAAGTATAGTATTTTTCCAGCAGGTCTTTCTATAAAGACTGGAGACTAAACATCCATCTTTAATACTTAAGTTTATGTCTAGGAAGCTAATGCTGTCATTAGATGCTTCCATAGTAAAATGTAAGAAGGAGGTTGTGGTGTTAAGGTAATCTAGGAAAGTTTTGAATTCTACTAGAGTACCTTTCCATACAATAAGTATGTCGTCAACAAATCTTTCGTATAGTATGATTTTACTAAATAATGGATGGTTAAATAGAAATGTTTGTTCCCATTGAAAGACCACAAGATTTGCATACGTGTTGGCGCATGGAGTTCCCATTGCAACCCCCCATTTCTGATGGTATAGGGTTTCACCATATAGAAAGACATTATTGGACAGAACTATATCCAGTAATTGACAAATGAGTATCTGTTGGTTCCTACTAAAATTCCCTCTAGATGAAATCAACTCCCTAATTGCCTGGATTCCATGGTCATTTGGAATGCAGGTAAATAAATTGCAAACATCTAGTGTAATCAATAAGTGAGTATCTGTAAATATGGGTTCTTTCAGTAGTTCTATATATTTTAACAATGTGTATGTATCCTTTAAAATCGTGGAAATATCGTTAACCAAAGGTCTTAATGTTTTTTCCAAAAAGATGGAAATATTTTCTGTGGCCCAGAACTCTCCCTTCTCAGTATGGAGAACATCGATGTCTGTGCTGTAACTGAAACCTGGTTCAAGGCTCCTGAGAGCACCCTGGCACTATTAGGTTTTACCTCATATCATGCGTTCCGGCCCCAAAACCCAGACCACACCACAAAAGGAGGGGGTGTATCCATATTCATAAAGGATACCCACACCTCCTGGTTGGTGGCAACGCACGAAGCTTCAGAAACCATCCAGGTGCAACTAACCATAGGCAAAACTGCTCTACAAATTGTAGCATGCTACAGGCCACCCTCTCAAACTCAGGAACCCCACACAGCCTTCCTGAAGACACTGGAGGGTATAAATGTATCTCCAAACACCATCATATTGGGTGACTTCAACTACCGCAATATAGACTGGGAACATTACTCAAGCCCTAACTTTCTAGCCCAACGGTTCCTGGAGTTCATAAATTCAAATGCCATGGAACAGCTAGTCACTGTTCCCACGAGAGGAGAAAATATAGTAGATCTCATTGTCACAAACATGGGGACAAAATGCTCCACACCGGAAGTATATCCCTCATTGGTGAGATCTGATCATAAACTAATCTCACTGGAAATCCACATCCCCCCACCCCAAACAAAAAGACCATAGTGAAGAACTTCTCTAAAGCAAACTTCACACTACTCAAGACTGGTGTGGTATCCTTCAAGGCCCCTGAGCCAGTGGAAACCACAAGCCAAGCTGGAAGCCCTTACAAATGCCTTCTATGAACACCTCCAGGACTGCATAGATCAGGCAATCCCAAATAAAACCAAGACTCTTTCCACAAAGGGCAACGTCCAGTCTGGTGGACCCCAGCCATTAACAAACTTTACAATAAGAGGAGAAAGCTATTACATGATAGAACAAAATCCATAAAAGGGAAGTCACCCCTGATCATTATTAGTAAAAAATACGAGCACTCATAAAATCAACTAAGGCCAATTTTGAGAGAAAAATTGCCATGGATTCAAAGGACAATCATAAGGCCTTTTTCAGCTATGTTAGGAACCTGGGTGGAAACTCCCACATATGCTCAGAATTAGTCCAAAATGATACAAAATCACTGAACCAACAGACATTGCCAACATACTGGCAGACAGGTTCAGTGCAAACTTCACCCCCCTCTCCCCCCCTAAAGGAGAGATATCTATCCCAGCCGAGTGTAGCCTCCCAGACATCTCAAATGCGCAGGTGAAAGCTGCTCTCTAAAGCTAAAAACACAGCATCAATGGGACCGGATGGTGTCCCCGGCTGTGTGCTACACGAGCTAAATGAGGAATTAAACCCACACATAAGGCAGCTGTTTAATCTCAGCCTTACCACAGGATATGTGCCCAAGGAGTGGCGTACGGCAACTGTGGTCCCACTCCACAAAGGCGGCACCTCTACGGACCCTGGTAATTACCGCCCCATAAGCTTAACAAGTCTAGTCTGCAAAGCTATGGAGAGGATCATAATGGAGCTCATAAACAAAGATATAGGGGACTTGCAGACATTGGACCCGACCCAGTTTGGCTTTGTCAAGGGAAGATCATGCCTTTTGAACTTGGTCGACTTCTTCGAAACAGTCACCAAGGCCATTGATGAGGGAAAGGCAGTCCATACAGCCTACCTTGACCTTGCAAAGGCTTTTGACACAATACCCCACTCGGGTATTGTAGAAAAACTTACCAGCTTAAATGTAAACTCATATGTCACAAGATGGGTTGCAAACTGGCTTAAGGACAGAACCCACAGGGTTAGAGTTGCTGGCACTATGTCAGACTCCAAGCCCGTCACAAGTGGTGTCCCACAGGGCTCGGTCCTTGGCCCCCTATTGTTTGGCATCTACTTCTCAGAAGTACAGGCCAACATGGGAGGACTTTGGCTGACAAAGTTTGCAGACGACTGCAAACTGGGCGCCATAGTGGAAAGTGCATCGGACACGGATATCCTTCAGAAGGGACGCACGGAAACAGATAGCTGGTGCCAGAGCCATGGCCTGAAGTTAAACGCCAAAAAATGTATAGTCATACCCTTCGGGAAAAACAAGGTAACCCCAAGCTACCATATAGGTGGCAATCCACTAAGCACAGAAGAGGTTATCAGGGACCTGGGGACCCAGGTTGACAGTGGCCTTTCTTTTGACACTCACGTTGCTAAAGTGGTTAGAAAGACCTTCTACATTGCCCACCTGATCATGAAGGGATTCACATCCAGATCTAGTGAGGTCATTGTTCCCTGTACTCTTCACTTATCAGACCAATGATCGAGTACAATGCCCCATTCGGGATGTATCTCACCCGACATCTGCAGCAATTGGAGAGACCCCAAAAGTTCCTCACCAAAAGGATAAAGGGACTCCAAAATCTGTCATATGCTGCCAGATTGAAGAAACTCCAGCTCTATTCAGTCGCATACCATCTGCTCAGAGGTGACATGTGCCTGACATACAAGACCATGTCCAACCCGGAATTAATGGACATGCTCCACCTCAAAAAATCCAAATCCACCAAAACCACTAGAGCAAGCGACTTAAACCTTAGCACGGATATAAATAGGACGTGCTGGAGGGATAGATTTATCACTCAGAGACTCCCTATGCTGTGGAATAAAATCCCGGTCCATGTGAGGCAGAGCACCTTGCTGACTCTGTTCAAGAGAAATCTAGACCTGTGGATGGGAGATCGTAGGTTTACCCCGGGAATCATCTCTGTGTCACTGCTGGACAGAGGCACAACAAACTAATGGGCACAGTATTTTTTCATATAAGGGGTGGCGTAAGCCACAAAAATTTGGGCTAGGCTTATAAATGCCTTAGGGCAGATAGCCTAGTATAAACCTGTGAACATATGAACCTATGAACCTATGAACCTATGAACCTAAGAGGCTTAAGGTATCATACAGTAAAAACTCTAGCCTGATTAGGTCTTTCTTGTAGGTTTTACTAATTGGTTTGTCTGTGTGACCTTTTACTCTTTGGTTTGACTTACAAAACTATGCAAAAACAGCACCCATTCTGTATGCCACAATGCCCTTTTATCACAATGTATACTATGGCCTTAACACAGTTTCCCTATTACCCCACTCTGATATCTAATATGCAGCTAACAGTGTGTCCATACTGGGATGGTGTCAAGCCTATTACAAGTCTCTCATGTTATCACTGAAGAAAAATGTTGTGTAGAGCAAGGGTGACTGGTGCTGTGTGCTACGTGTATGTTACTATTTCTGTTTTACTGAGATATTAGCATCATAGTAAATATTAAAATTATCATGAAAATGTCAGCAGCATATTCTGTCTGATTTGCTCTGTACCCTTTCATAAGGGTGTTATTTTGTCATAGCTCTGTATGGGTGACTATGCAAGATATTGTCTAAGAAGAGTCTGATAGTGTGCAGAGTAGCATTTAGGTGGTTCTGTTTTATGAATATGTCAAACATGTACTACATAGTGCACTCAAAGACCATTTATGAGACTACACACTGTTGGATTGTGCACACATTGTTTGTGGAAATGTGCATGCATTTTATGCGGCTATACACAGGTGGTATTTATAAATCACCTGGCCCAGTTCTGTAGTCCTGGATCCAACGACTATTGTGATATTTTCTGAGACTAAGACTTGGCTGTGTATCATCAAGCCTCCATTTTTGTGCAATGCGCTGCTTTGCCAGTTCTTGATGGGGACATGTTCTGCACAGAAAGTTATTATGCCACAAAGTCAGATTTTTTTTTTCTGCTTTGAAATGTGCAGCCTTTTTTGCTTGCTTAAGGAGTTACATGTATGTCATTTTATATTAGATGACAGCTGTGTGTGCCTCTGTGAAAGTTTTAGGACCATTATTTCACAATGTTGTTCCCAAAGCAAGAAGAGCACACCAGTCTAGTGAAAATTTCCATATCCATTCCCTGCCAAAACTTGAGCCCAAAAATGAGACTCCTTAGACACAAACAGAGACACAGGCACCCCCCCCCCCACACACACACACACAGACAGACAGGCACACACACGTGTACATGCACACACTATGGCAAGTGTTTTTGTTTGCCATGGTGCCTCACAGGCGCATTGATCATATCTTTAGGGACTACTTTCATACCAATCAGTATTTTGAACTGTGCCTTAGCTTTTTTAATGGTATCTGTAAAAATAGTTAAATGTAATCATTTTAATTATCCAATTTATGTTTATCACTTCTGCAGTGACCCACATTTTTCAAATGATTCTTCTCTTCTGGATTTCCAAGTATCTTATGTCTTAAAGTCAAATGATTAATATTACTAAGGGTCTGTAACTCAGCTCTACTATTACAACTACCTTTGTCATGCAGATCAACAATTTTCATTTTTATCTGAGCTCATTTTGAAAAATTAATTTTAATTGTGACAAAAGCACTGTGCTGTTACTCTGATGCTTACTGTGATGGATTTGAAGTCTTCTTAAGACACTCAGGGTCAGATTCACAAAGGCTTGCACGGAGTCTAAGAGTAGAGTAAGACTCCATGCAGCCAACATGTCTGCCGAGCGATCCAGGAACAACCGGTAGGGGCGTGCAACAGAGCTCCCAAAACGAGTCCTACACGGACAGGGCTTGGATATGAAAATTACCGCAATTGCAGGTGAAAGCTTTGCAAATGAGGTAAATTTGCAATCCAGGAAACCCGAACCTGTCTGAGTAAGAGTAGTGTTATTTGCAGAAATGTACTCAGTTGACAACTGAGTATGGTTCTGCAAATAGCAAAACGGAGCCATGACAGCTCCAAAAAAAGGATGCATCCAGTTGAGGAAGCATTCCAATGGCCAAAAATACGGCCATTGGCAATGTTCACTGATGCAAAATAAAAATAAAATATTTTTTTTTATCATCCTGATCTCTGGGGTTTAAGCTAAGTGCAGCACCACGCAAACATGCTGCACTCTAAAAAACAGAAAATCAATAATTAAGATCCACAAATGTAGATTTTATTGCTATTCTGAATTTACAGTGCAAGGGAATGGCAGGCTGAAGACAACATGGCTACCGAGTAGAGGTTGCTAAGGGGGGGGGGGGCACAGTCTAAGAGATGTAACCAAGCATTAGTAGGCAATCCTATGCAAATTAGGGTTAGGATAGTGAATCGCAAGTTTACATAGCAAATGAGCACAGTCAGTGGAGTGTAGGAGTAGGATAAGGGGAGTAACAGAGTAGAAGATAGGTGACATCACGAGGGGGGTATGTATGAAAGAAGTGAAGCTCATTGGAGCAGAGTGGCATGTGTCAGCTGTCATTTACACATAATTGGAACAGGTGTGTCAACAGGTAGGCTAGGTAAAGGCAAGAAATTGAAGGTGTATGCCGTGGATAACACTAAAGTTTCTTGCTGAGTGTGTATGCACACGAGTGCGTGCCTGTAAACCTTAGTAAGACTGTGTGCATGCATGTAAGCATGTGTGTGTGTGTGTTTAAGTTGGAGTAAGCATGTATAAGGCTGTTTAAAGTTGTGTAAGTGCGTTTGCACCGGTGTGCGCGTGTTTTATCAATAATAAGCAAGTTTTGGTCAGTGTAAGCATGTGTGCGCGCGTGTGAGCTGGTGTGCGCATGTTTGCACTTGTGTGCGCGGTGCTGTCCCCCTGAGGAAACAGAAAGAGAAAAGGAAGCACAACAAATAGTAGGAAGTTAACCAGGGAGAACTAGTAGAGCTAGCAGGTGAAAACAATCAGAATCAGACAATTGCACAGTCAGTACACTAGCCCAGCCCAGCCCAGCACTTAAAACTCTGCAAACGACATTCCACTATGTTTCTCTCAAGAGGCACTGCAACACTGCAGTAAGCTAATAGAAGTGAATACTGAAAAAGCTTTACTGAGACTAAGAAATGTTAGGGGCTGCCATTGCTGTTATAAGGCGACATATGCAACATGCTGAGGGTGGTGACAATGCAAATGCTGCTGGGCAACCCATAGTGAGGCGATGGAGAAGAGTGTACAGGCCCAGGGTAACCTACCAGGGGCTACATGAGCTGGAGATAGTGGAGCGCTATAGAGTGGACAGAGACCTCTTGCAGCAAATTGTTGAGCTGTGCAGGCCACGCCTCACACACATTACCAACAGAGGGGAACCCATCCCAGTGGAAACCAAGGTATGTGTTGGCCTAAGAATATTAGCAACAGGTACCTTCCAGTGACCAACTGGTGATATGATGGGGATATCACAGGCATTAGCATCCAGGGTACTGCACCAGTTCCTGGATGCCATGTCAGCACATGTTGGTGATCATGTATATTTCCCCAATTCCCTTGAGGTATTGGCCAGCAATATTCATCTCTTCCAGTAAATAGCAGAATACCCTGAGGTAGTGGGTGCAATAGACTGCATGCACATATGCATCAAAGCACCAGCCAGTGAGCGGGGTAGGGTCTACTTCAACCACAAGGGCTTCCCCTCCATCAACTGCCAGGTCGTGTGTGATGCCTAGGGCATAATACTGAATGTGTGTGCTGGCTGCCCTGGAAGCTACCATGATTCCCATATCTGGTATCTGATGCAGCTGTACCAGATATTTGCCAATGGGGACATCCCTCATGGTCACCTAGTGGGGAATGCTGGCTATGCACTGGAGCCATGGCTGATGACACCCATCAGAAATGCACACACACCTGAACAGAAACACCATAATGAGGCACACGCACAAACAGGAAATGTAATCGAGCGTGTGTTTGGCCTGCACAAGTCACGGTTCCGGTGCCTGGACACATCTGGTGGAGCCTTGCAGTACTCACCAACTACATGTACCCAAATGTTCATGGAATGTGCCATGCTACATAATATGATCCTGTGAAAACAGCTGCAGCAGGAGCAGCATAGGCCTGGGCCAAACAGCCCCCCACCATTGCCAAGGCCATCACAGGCAGAGCGTGACTCAGAGGAGGAACAACCTGAGCCTGCCCCAGTAGGCAGAAGGAGGTGTGCCCAGTATGCTTTGGCCTTGGCAAAGAGGCAATGCATAGCACATACACTGGCTCAGTAGGAACCCTGGAAATGATACCTCTCTCTGACTCACACTTATAGTAAAAGGGATGCCTAACTTGACACTACCTGTTTCCAAACATGTATAGGGAGTGTAGTATGTGCATCTGACATAGGCAGCCCTGCAACACCACCCGAGGCATGATTGCCATGTGTTAAGCAATATAAAGCAGTGCTAAACAGCTTTCACCACCTTTTAGTATATGTAAAGCAATTGCACACACTAACACTAGCACAACTGTGGTCAATGTTGAGCAATATTGGGCAACGTTCTAAAATGTTTGTTAATGTTGAGCAATGTTGAACAAGCCTGGTCTACGTTGGGCATAGCTGAACAAAAGCCAACATGCTCATATTTGCTCTAGTGGCCCTTAAGCAGTCTGGTCTGCTCAGTATGAAAATATAAAGCAGTGACAGGCCTCGAACCCAGGATACTGTGCACTGTAGTCATAGTACTGAACCACTAAACCATGACAGTATTGCACTGGTCAGCCTGTATGAAGAAATGTTGATAAGTCTATGCAACATATCTCATGGAGACCCTGCAGGCACAGCATAATCCCTGTCGAGTTATGACACAAAGGTGAGACATGCAGTAAGAATAGAACCTGACTTTCAACACACATATAGTATAATTGTTAATATTGATCATGTTCACACACATCAACAAATGTACTGTACTTCAGACAGCAACATACTGAAAGGTCACACTGGGCATGCTCACACACCTGAATAAATGCGACAAATGTCAGGCAACAAAACACTGAAAGGACAGACTGGGCATGCTCACACACTTAGGCCATGTTTGAGTATAGCAGTGGGCCACACATATCCGGCAGTTGCATGTGTTAACACAGGAACCTCTCAGTATTCACCAATCTGCCATGTGCACACAGTTATATGACAACAGACACATATGTAATATATTGGAATCCTGTCATAATAAAATATGTTCTGCAGATACTTAGGTTGTTCGTAGAAAGTGTGAAAGCAAAGAAGAGAAAAAACCTGCAATCAGTATCATCAATAAACAATGTGCATCCCAAATGTTACCATTGGTGCATAGGCTGATACTAGCCTATCTGCCCTAGTGCATGTATAAGCCTAGACAGAGTGTGTTTGGCTTTCGCAGCCCTGTTAGATTAGTAGACTGTGCCTGTGAATAGTAGGTCACACAAGATAGGCCTTTTAAGTTTGCTTTATTGTGCCTATGTCCAGCAGGGACCCAGAAGAGATTCCAGGGGTAAACATACGATCACCCATCCACCCATCAATATGTCTCCTGTAGGGGGTCAGTGGGGGGCTCAGCCTATGCGGGACTAGGATCCCATTCCAGAGTGAGGGGAGCATCTGGGATAGAAATGTGTCCCTCCAGCATGTCCTATAAATATCTGTGCTGAGGTGTAAGTCCCTGGAGCATGTAGCTCTAAGGGATCCGGATATCCTGAGGTGGAGCATGTCCATTAATTCTGTGTTGTACATGGCTGTAAATAATAGGCACAGATCGCATATGAGTAGGTGGTAAGTGACTGAGTAGAGCTGGCGTTACTTTAGCCAAACTGCACAGGGCATCCGTGTGTGTCCCTAGATCCACTTGGTGAGGTACTTTGTGACCAATACAGTTGCTGCAGGTGTCGGGTAAGGTACATCCCAAATGGGGCATTGTATCCAATCATGGGCCTCATGACTTTACTTGTTCTAGATGTGAAACCTGTTGGGATAGGGAGGGCTATATAGAATGTCTGTCTAACCACTACTACTCATGTCCCCATATCACTAACAACTTATACCGTACTAAATGTATTAACACCTATGTGGTAATGTGTGGGCACTATGTGATTCCCAAAGGGGATGACTATGCATTTAATGGCAATCAGCTGTAGGCCATGGCTCTGACACCAGTTATCCACCTCTGTGAGACCCTTTTGGAGGATGCTTGTGCCAGCTGGAGAGTCAAATATGGCACCCAGTTTGCTGTCATCTGTGAACATGGTCAGCCATATTCCTCCTGTGTTAGCCTGTATGTCAGAGAAATATATACTGAACAAGACAGGTCCCAGGACTGAGCCTTGTGGGATGCCATGTGTAACTGGTGTAGAGTCAAACATGGCACCTGCAATACATACCATGTGGGTGCTATTCCCGATCCACTTAGCAATCCATCTTATGACATATGTGTCAATATCTAAGCTGGTGAGCTTATGTATGATGCCTAAATGGGGTATTGTTGTGAAGGTTTTTGCGAGGTCCAGGTAGGCTGTGTGGACTACCTTCCCTACATCTATTGACCTGGTAACTGTTTAAAGAAGTTGACCATGTTCAAGAGGCAAGATCTGCCCACAACAAAGCTGAATTGTGTAGGATCCAGTGCCTGTAGGTTCCCGATGTCTGTGTGTATGAGTACCATGATGATACGCTCCATAGCTTTGCAGACCAGGCTAGATAGGGTTATAGGGTGATAGTGTCCGGGGTCTGTTGTGGCATCACCTTTGTGGAGCAGGACCACTGTTGCTGTACACCATTCCTTGGGTACATATCCTGTAGTAAGTCTGATATTGAACAGTGACATCATGTGAGGGTTACATTCGTCATGAAGCTTGTGTAAGATGCAGGCCGGGACACAGTCCGGTCCCATTGATGCCATGTTGTCTGCTTTGGAGAGGGCAGCACTCACCTGATCATCTGAGATGTCAGGGAGGCTACACTCTGTTGGGATGGACGTTTGCTCATTTTGGGGGATGGGGGGTGACATTTGCACTGAACCTGTTTGCCAGGATGATGGCAGTGTCTGTGGGTTCAGTGTATGTATTGTCATTTTGCAGTAACACACAGCATATCTGGGAGTTGGCACCCAGGTTCATGACATAACTAAAGAAGGCCTTGTGATTGTTCTCAGTGCAATTTACCTTTCGAAGTGAGTCTTAGATGAATCCATGTGTGAACATAGCTTCTTGCTAGTACTGATCAGAGATGCCTTCCCTTATTGGGATTGTGCTCTATCATGTAGTAGCCCCCTCCTTTTGTTGTATAGCTTATTTATGGCTGTGGTCCACCAGACAGGTCCCCTGCCTTTGGAGGAGTGAGTTTTGTTCTTATTTGGGATAGCACGATCCATGCCTTCCAGTAGGTGTCAATAGAATGTGTTTGTAAAGGATTCAGCGGTCTGAGCTTTACTTACCTCTGTCCCTGGGTCTTTGAAGGATACCACCTTGGTTTAGAGAAGTGTGAGGTTTGCTGTTGGTAAGTACTTCACTGAGAGAACCTAGGATGGGGAAGGGGACGGGATATGGATGTCCAGTGAGATAAATGTATGGTCTGACCTTACCAATGAGGGGCATACCTCTGGTGTGGAACATGGAGTCCCCATGTTGGTGATGATCAGGTCCAATATGTTTTGCCCTCATGTGGGTGTGGTGACCAGTTGTGACATAGCATTTGTGTTTAGAAATTCTAGCAACTGTTGGGCGATGGTGTTGTGGCTTGAGTAGTATTCCCAGTCAATGTTTCTGTAATTGAAGTCACCCCATATAATGGTGTTTGTAGAGACCGTCATATCCTCCAGTGTTCCCAGAAAAGCTGAGTGGGGTTCCTGAGTTTGGGAGGGTGGTCTGTAGCAGGCTACAAACTGAAAGGCAGTTTTGCCCACTGTTAGTTGCACATGTATGGTCTCTGATGCTTCCTGCAGTGCTACTAACCTGGAGGTGTGTGCATCTGTGATGTATACGGATACTCCCCCTAAATTTGTTGGTCGGTCCAAGTCTTGTGGCCAAAAAGCATGGTATGAAGTATAACCTGGTAGTACTGGTGTGCATTTGGGAGCCTGAACCAGGTGTCTGTTACTGCACAGATATCGACATTCACCATACTGAGGAGAGTCTTGAGTGTGTGCATTCTGGGCTCTAGACATCTGGTGTCAAGCAGCATTACCCGTACTTTCTTTTACCTTGTATTGTCCATGGAGGTGGGTTTGTCATTTGAGCCTTGAACAAAAAAGGCACTGTGGGGGTGGCAACAGCCTTAGCCAGTGTTCGAAAGTCCAGGGGTGACAGGTGCAAGCTGTCCATAGCGAAGCTATGTGGCATGTCGAGCATGTCATCTCAGGCTGACAGACACTGGATCCCCTTTGAATGACACCAATATGACAATGACAATATGAAGTACTTTAGCTTATTTAAGGGTGGAAAAACCAAAGATACCAATAATTTATGGTATCCCTAAGGTACATAAGAACGTGATAGATCCACCACTGAGACCTATCGTCTCAGCAGATGGCTCTAAAACACTACCCTTAGCCAAATTTATAGATAGTAAAACTAAACATATTTGGGTTAATATGTCAGCTATTTTAAAAGATTCATGGGACCTTTTAAGGGTAGTTGAGTCAAAAATGTATACTGAAAATCTATTATTTGTGACAATTGATATAGCTGATTTATTCTCATCTATCCCCTGTCTTGAAGGTATGAAAATGTTTGAGGAAGAAGTGTTTTTGGATAAAATATTAACACATAAAGACAAAGTAGCGTGCACAGGCTTAATGGATATGATACTTAAAAATAATTTCCTATTGTTTAATGGAGAATTTTTTCAACAAACCCAAGGTGTTGCCATGGGGGCAGCCTGTGCACCTACATTTGCCAATATAGTATTGACTAACTGGGAAGAAATGCATGTGCTTAATTCTAGTTTCCACTCTTGTTGGAGCCTATGCAAGAGGTTTCTGGACGACATCGTTATTTTTTGGATAGGGGGGAATGAAAAATTAAAGGGATTTATACAGTACATCAATGAAACTACTGATTTCCTTAGATTTACTTATAATGTTTCTGAAAATAATTTACAATTTTTAGATATAGAAATATATAAAAGTGAAGGTACATTTGCATCTAAAGTATATAGGAAATCAACCTATTGTAATTCCTATCTACACTATAACAGTGCACACCCAACACATTGTAAGAAAAATATAATAAAAGGTCAGTTTGTGAGGGGGTCACGAATGACAAGTAAATGTGAAGATTTTAAAGTAGAATGTGACCTATTGGAAGGAATGTTTTTGGATAGGGGATATGATAGTGAGCTTGTTGCCAATATTAGATTAGAAATAGAGAAAGGCAGAATAGATAAATTTAAACCAATCTTAGGCATCAAAGAAACTAATGAGAATCAAAAGGCAGGAAAGAAAAACTCTAACTTAAATGAAGAATATAGACATGCCCTTATATTAGAATATAATGCCTTAAATCAGAATATTAGGTCAGTTTTCTATAAAGAATGGGAAAAATTTAAGGCATTTACTGATTTAGAAGAACTACCTAGAAACACCCCTAAGGTGGTGTATAAAAATTCTAATAATATAAAGGAATGCTTAGAATATAAGAGGAATGAAGATAGAGGAAATGACTCTAATAAAAGAGGTACATTCAAATGTGGGAAGTGTAGTCAATGTGAGTATATAGTTAATGAAGAAAATATATACATTGAAAGTAGAGGTAGATGGATTAAGAGTAAAGGACTTTATAATTGTGATACCAAGGGTTTGGTATATCTTGCCACCTGTGTTAAATGTGGGTCCTTTTATATAGGTAAAACAGAGAGAACCCTAAAAAGAAGAATTTACGAACATACCTATGATATAATAAAAAAGAAAGAAACTAATGCTTTGTATAAGCATTCAAAGGTATGTGAGGGAAGTAAATTCTATTTTTTGTAGTAGAACATATAAAAAGTAATATTAGGGGGGGGGGACCATGGGAGGACACCATAGGATATAAAGAATTATGGTGGCAAGTGACACTTGAAGCAAATAAATCCCCAGGATTAAATGAACATGTATCATTACTACCCCTATTGAAATTAAAGGCAGCTAAAATGTGAATTTAAGTGCAATATAGTATTTTATCAGTAGGTGGTGTTGTTGTATTAGTAAATATGTACTCTTCTTTTTATGTGAAGCTTTTCTATATATATAAAAAAAGAGAGACATGAATTTAGCCTCTTTAATAATTGTATTGAATTTTACATGGTAATTTATGAATTTTAGTAGACATAAGTTAGGAGTTTTTAATATGAATTGAATGAGAGTTTATTTAGTAAGAATTAAAAGGAATTTTAAATGTTTTTATTCATAGAAAGAACTAATAGCAATTTTAATATTAATGAGCCCATAGGATGCAAGTTGATTTGTGTATTTGAATTTGTTTAATAATTTTGATTGGATTATGATAATGTAAGATGTATATAAGTGAGTTGTTGAATGTAAGATGTTATCTGATGAAGTCCAGTGGATAGGACGAAACCGCGTATGAATTTGAAAGTGCGTTAATAAACAATCATTTTATTTATTGGTTTTTGGCTCATGGTGAAATTACAGTGTTTTACGGAGACCTTCTTGAGGGAATTTGCACATTTTTTGTGTTTCTGGTTTGTGGTGGAGAGTTTTTCGCAATTTTGTGGACACCAATATGTTAGCCAACTCTGTATACTGTGCCATCATTCTTAGTGAGGGTAAGATGCTACACAAGGTCAGGGTCATACTGGCCTGGGTTACACGATCAGAGAGCTCCTCTATGTCCCTTGTCATGTAGTCCAGGGAGGAACGTCTGAAGTAATTCACACCAGCATGGACAATGATGGAGCCATATTTGTACTTGCTTTGGAGTGACCTGAGTGCATGTTTAATGTGGCAGAACCTGCCCCCCGACAGACAGCTCAAAGTGTCTGTCTCCTTGTTCAGCCTGGTCAGTGTGATGTCAGTGTGTCTGACAATAGAATCATCTATTACAAGTGTATTAGGTGTGTTTTTAGCCCTAAGGGAAGTGACTGTGTGGCACACTGACTTTGTGAACCATGTGATATGTGGGTAATGTCGTGGGGTAGCAGTTGTCTGGGTGTCTGCTTAAGAGGTCTCTGCTGCTTAGGCAGATATTATGTAGAGCCTCCAAGTATGTATTTGTGTGGTAATGTAGTTTGTTTGCTGTCGCTATAGGTCTATGTGTGACGGAGTTTTGGTGTGTGTGGTTACCTTCACCACCTGATAGACTGTGCCGGTCATGGGTCGAGAGAGTTCAGCCTCCCGTTTGTCTATATAGTTGCATCTCCCACATATATCTGAGTTTGTTGGGAGGAGGTGAGGGTTGTCTGTGTACATAAGGCAGTTGTAACATTGCCTCAAAAGTCCCATATTCACCAGCTGGACTGGAGAGTACAAGCGAAACCAACCGTTGGACATGCCAGGATATTATGATGACATACTCTCTGTTGACTGATCAAAAGGAATCAGTAGGGTGTTAAGTGTGTAAAAGAATATAACAGGGGATTAGTGCTCAGGTATGTTGGTGTTTTTGAAAGATTATCTGCGAAGGAGTCCAGACAGAACCATGACACTTTCTTCAGCTATGTCATACACAGCACTGTACACACATATATGTCCTGAGTCAGGGCCAACTGTACCTGACTGACAATGCCGACATCCTGTCAGACAGGCCCATACATACATACCCACCTCCCACTGACAAATGTCCCTATCATCATACCAGGAGATATCACATGTAGAATGGGTAAACAGCTCCTTCCAAAGCCGAAAACATGGCATCAATTGGATGACATTGTTTCCCGATATGTGTCATAAGTGAACCACAGAACAAACAGACCCTGCACCTGAATAGTCTGTTGAGCCACACCCTCTCTACAGGATATGAAACTGTTGAATGGGTTACAGCAACATATGGCACACCTGACAAGTGTTGGTGCACAACAGACCATGGGAACTATAGTCCTATAAGCCTATGACGTCTGATCTGCAAGGCCATTGAGTCCGTCATGATTGAAGTCATAAACAAAGCTATTGGAAGCCGACAAACACACAGCCCTGCCAACTGTGGTATGATCATGGGCAGATCATGGTTCCCAAACCTGCTAGACTGTTTGCATAGGCAGCCATCCAGGACACACATTACTGAAGGGAGCTACACACATCCCACATAGACTCCGAGTAGCCCTTTATCAACATCACAGACACATGTTGTATCTACAGATTCAAAAACCTGTGCATAAATATGTATTGTCATATGAAGGAATGGAAATTTGTCCACAGAGAGATCACACAAGCTAAGAATTGTGGAGTCCTGTTCAAGTTGTTAACACCTGCTGACCCACATGGTTCATTCCTGGGATTGCATAAAACAAAGTGCACACACATTACCATGTCCAGTCTGATGATGTCAGCATCCTAAAAATATAGCAGGAGAAAATAAAACACCCAATAAAGCATATAGCGAGTCGTGTTAATGCGTATTTCTGTAGTATCATAACATAGTTAGGTAGGGGTTTGGGGTTTGAATCCTGTAATTGCTCTGTGTGTGTGTGATTCCTTGTGAGAGGAGTGCCTTTTTGGAGACTAGAAAAACACATGAAAAGAGGTAGATTCTTCTTTGGCAAGTCTGATGATGTCAGCATCCTAGAAATATAGCAGGAGAAATAAAAACATCCAATAAAGTATGTAGTGCGTTGTGTTAATGCATATCTCTGTAGTATCATAACATAGTTAGGTAGGGGTTTGAATCCTGCAATTGCTCTGTGTATGTGATCTCTTGTGAGAGGAGTTCCCTTTTTGGAGACTAGGAAAACACATGAAAAGAGGTAGATTCTCTTTGGCAAGTCTGATGATGTCAGCATCCTAGAAATAGAGCAGGAAAAATGAAAATATCCAGTAAAGCATATAGCACATTGTGTTAATGTGTATCTCTGTATTAGCATAACGTAGTTTGGTAGGAGTTTGAATCCTGCAATTCCTCTGTGTGTGGGGGGGGGGTGTATGTGTGTGCATGATTTCCTTTGAGAGGAGTGCACTTTTTGGAGCCTGTGAAAACATATTCAAAGAGGTAATCTCCTCTTTGGCATGTCTGATGATGTCAGTATCCCAGAAATACAGCAGTGGAAATGGAAACTTCCTGTAAAGCATACAGCGTGTCGTGATAATGCAGATCTTTCTAGTATCATAACATAGTTAGATAGGGGTTTGAATCCTGCAATTGCGGAGTGTGTGTGTAACACTGTTGTTTAATGTGCTGTGGGTTTTGCTTTTACAACTGTATGACATATCAGTAAAACAACAGTATGTGCATTGCACATTTCCGGTATCTGTGTGGCACATACATATATGTACACGTGACCTCAGTTGTTATCTGTGTGGCAAATACATATATGTACATGTGACCTCAATGAGTTCATAGGTGTGAAGCCTGTTTTCTACACGAACACATCTGTTACCATTGACAGTCTGTGCTGCTGCTTCTCAGACCTTAGGTCACATATGTATGTATGTATCAAGACCAGCCACTGTAGTGATCTGTGGCCTAGGTCATCTGTGTCACACACACCCATGACAGTTTCTATAGAATAGTGTGAGTGAGGGTTCATGCCTGGGGTATATGTCAGACATGTTCAAACACAACACATTCCGTTAATAATGGCCATTCATTACAAGTGTACAACACCTCCATGGATATGCATACAGACCCCTTCATGCTTCATGCTTGCACTGAGGGACATCGGCATACCTTTGGAAATGTGAATACCAAAGGACAGATGACATAACATGTGGCTGTATGTACACATCGGTACCCCTGCTACATGTTGTGGGCTACTAACAATGTAGTACTATCAGGATACTATGTATTGTAAATGTGGATGACTATGCTATAGTTGGCTTATAGCTTTACAGCATGTGTTGGTCAACAGGTATCTGTCTGTATGATACCCTTGTGGAGGATAAATGTCTCATCTGGAGAATGCATTGTAGGCCACTGTATGCATTACCAGATCTGGACAGAGATATCCCTAGTGTGTTTGCTTGTACCTGGGATGGCTACATGCCAAACAGGAGTGGTCCCAGGAATGGGTGGCGGCCAGTACCACTGATTACTGGTATAGTATAGTACCGGAAGGACGCAAATGCTACTGTGTATCCTACATCTGTGTGTCAGTTGTCAAGACATCAGCTAACCATTGGGTAAAGTCAGGCTGTTGAGGTTATGTATACTACCAGTATGCAAAACAATGACTGATATAAACAGTATCACCCACAGCATAGTGTCAAACCATGTCATACACACATGTGTGCCCAAGTCGTAACATATGTGTAGTAAAATGCATACTGGCCACCAATAGGAAATATGAAGTGTTAACACTGTGTAATACAGGGCATGTCACCCTTCCCATGTGTCCACTATGCACATACATGCAGATGGTGCACCTCCACCATGTTCACAAATGTACACCTGGAAATCTGTACTGCACAAATTACACATGTACCATCTACTCACCAACACATGCTGCCAGTAACGCACACATCAGCCAAGTGGCACATGGGCGGACAATACAGTATTGGAATTAACACTGGTGTAAACAATACATTGATAATCATAGCTGTAATGCATCATGCCTGCTCAGATATACCTACAAGGATATCAGTACACTTTGCTGTTGACAACCTGCTAACATTGCTACACTGCTATTAGGTCACCCTGTGCATCAGCACCATGTAAGCCTGTTTCTGCATCATTGTCACAGATGACAGGAGGTGGCACAGTTTCATCATATGCACAGGGTGTGTTATTGGTTTGCCAGAGCCCGACAATGACCCATCCAATCGACGTGTTTGTGTGTGTGTGTGTGTGTGTGTGTGTGTGTGTGTGTGTGTGTGTGTGTGTGTGTGTGTGTGTGTGTGAGGGACAGCAGTACAGTATGGGTCAATGTTGGTGTAATGTGTGTGTGTATGTGTTAGCCCTAGGTGTTTGGTTTATGTGTGTGTGTCTGCATGCACACAGTTCCACCTTGTGGCTGCCACATACAGGTGATTGTGGGACAGCCATGGACTGTACCTGCCAGGCTGTACAGATCGCTGTATCTGACCATGGACACAGTACCTGTGCCTGTCAGGGATGCCATGGACAGTATTGGGTACCAAGCCAGACTGGGTACTATCGTCAGAGGTAGAGGAATGTTGACTGAACCATGTCCCTGCTGGGACGGGCCAGAGCCACTTGCACGTGGATGTCTAGGATGGTCTATTGACAGCCCAGCCCCAACATTGCTGGGGCTGGTACTGCCACTATGGGAGCGGCTGGGACTCCGCAACGAGTGCCATCTGATGATGTTGCTAGCATACATCCACGTCAATGTCTCAGCCATCCTGGACTGCCCTGGCACATGGACATTACATTGCAGAGGACATCTAATGTCTCTCCCCAACGTCTATCAATGACCTTGGTGTAATTACGGATGGCACCGGCAAGGTCATGGATACTGTCATTGATAGCGGTGTTGTGAGCCCTCTGCGCCCTTAGTCCCTGCCTGGTGTACCGTTCCATACGTGCCTGTGCCTGCATTACAGACCGGAACATAGCTGAGGTTGTGAGACCTGTGGGGGCACATCTGCCAGGAGCATTATGACCAGCAGTGCTCCCAAGAGCACCCCTGGACATATGCCTATGTGGTACCATTCCAGGTGTCTGGGTATGGCTGCTGTGTGGGGTTGCATGTGCCATAGATACCACACTATCCTGGTCAATACCTACTGTATGCTGTTCCTCCGCTAAGGCCATTGGTGTTTTGGGATGTATCGGCAGTATGAATGTGTGCATAGATGGGGTGGACAGCTGTGTACTGTCAATTGGCAGACCAACGACAGACCCTGACAAACTTGTCTGTGCCACTACACATGTATCATCATGCCCACTATTTGTGGCAGTGACCTCAGGTTCCCTGCTACACTCATCCAATACCTCAGCACCTGTGAGAGGAAGACAGGAAACACACTTCACAATCTGTACAGGGTGTTAGCGCACATGCACACATGCGCACATGAACACATGCACACATGAACACATGCACACTACACAGTCAAGATGACACACATGCACACACACACACACACACACACACCAACAGCAATACGGAACATATCCATTAGTGGTTGATGGTGCAGTATAGTATCACAAGCCAAAGAGTCCTATCACACGTGCCATTATGCAGGATGTGTGTTGCTCAACAGCATGCAGTGCGAGTGTAGAGAGTCCTTGCTGATAACAGTATACATGTCTTTGATACATGTGTGTTGTTCAATGATTGGCCTCACCTTGGAACACAACGTGTACATGGACACAACATTGCTGTGCAAGTCTGAAACACTTTCCAATGTCCTGTGCACCATCACTCATAGGTATACATACTGTGGCTGGATGCACACAACTGTCAGGTGTATAGCAATGAATGCTATGTGTAGTACTGTAGTTACTGTAACTGGATCTAGTGTAGTACCATGAGCCATCATCAGGTAGCATCATGTGGTCACTCAAGGCCACTAATGTATGTCACACTGGCAACTATCTTGCTGTACCTGACCTGTACCACTTTGGCTACATTAACCATTACACAGCCAGTTGTTACATGGGTATGTAAGGTGTTCAATAGGGAGCATTGCCTCACATGAATGTGTTGTGTGTTGAAGCGTGTCACACCACCCCATGATAGTCCTCTACCCCCAGGTATAGTATGTGTGCTGTGTTGTTGACATTTGGGATACTGGACTATGACCTTACAGCAGGTGTCTACATATGCCATGTGTATCAAATTAACAGTAACTGCATATGACAAAGTGGTGTATGTTGTGTGCATGTGTATTGACTCTGCCTATACAATGTCCACTATAGTGTACCACAATTAGTTGGGATGCTCTGTGTATTGCATGTGTTTAAGGTGGATACTCATGTTACTGGGATGTACATAGTCCCACAGAGAACATGCAGAGCATGCATTATGTGTAGGTGTTGTACATGTGTATATGGCCTACACGTCTCCTATGACATGCACATGTTATATGCTATATTAAATGTAGAACACTCACCAATACAGGTGTGCTGTCTTGCTATCACACCAGAGGGACCTACAAGGATATGAGACAGTTTGTCAGTGTCAACAACTATATCATTGCTGCTGTGTGTTTGCAATTCCACAGTAGTACAAGAGGTGACAGTCACAGGCATACAAATTATGTTCCAAATTGTCAGTATTGCATGACACCAGGCTCCACATCTTCTGAATGCACAGTACACATCTGGTAAATGCATGTTCTAACAATTGATCTAAAAGTAGTCTACAGATATGCCATGTTACCTGCACGCTCTGTATCTACATGCTGGGTGACTCCAGCCTCCATGATGACGCATGTCTGTTGTACTGGTTGGCCAGGAGCCACCACGCTGAGGAGCAGCTCTTCCACTCTGGTGAGGGGGGGATGTGTTGATGCACCACCACCTGTGGCAAGCTGTTGTCTGTGGACATCGGAGGCATGCTGACGGACATGTCTGATTAAATCACTGCAGTGATGGCGTACCTGCTCATAAGTCTGGTTATGCATGCCTACATCATTCGCCCATCAGACAACATTCTACCACAGTGCAGTGTGTCCATGCTGGTCCTGGCTAGATCTGGAAAACAGCAGGTTGTAATGCTGTACCAAGGCATCAAAGATTACCTCCTCCTCCTCCTCAGGGGAATAGGCAGGCTTCCTGTTGTGAGACATATTCCTGTAAGACAATAAAACAGTAATTGTGAGCAAGTCATGTGGCACACTTATGCTAAAGTACAGACATCAGTGAAATGCCATATATAGCAATGTATTGGCTGTCAGTAGATACACACCTTTAATACCACATAGGACTGCTCAGCCCACAACTGCCTGACAGTGCCTGGCATATACTATATTCCAAAACATGTTCTGCACAGCAACAAAGTGGAACCAGTATGTAAGACTATACAACAGTACATGGCACACTCTATGTGACACAATGCACCAGCTAGCCACAGGGGGTGTGTATGAAGCTAATGCATGCAGACATTTGTCATCCATTGAAATGAATGTTAAGTACTGTTTAAGTACTATCCGTACACCACGCTACTTGTTGATAGCAAACCCCTCAGTAACAAATGTGCACATTCATCACTATAGGTGGCATACTGCTGTAATACACTACACATGTTGCTAGATATGCACATATATCCTGTGACACACATACCACCAAGGCCATGTTACAGGCATACCCACACACACATCAGACATACCTACAGGACACAAAGATATGGCAACCCAGATCAGTTTTACCTGTGTAACATACAGTACTGTGTGTCAGCACCTACAAAATCTCATGACTGAGGTTTGTAATGTGTGAAGACTACAGGTAACAAACAAAATAGTGTGTCCAAGCAATGTGGATATAAATCATACTGTGCTGTTTAGGCCTACAGCTTCAGGTAGTACTACTGTTCATGCAGGATTTGTATTCACTAGTGTTAACAATCAATAAGCATACATGTACTGCTTAAGCCTACAATGGCACACTCCGGTCAACACCATGGCACTACGTCACACCGTATGCCTTACTGATTTTCCTGCCTAGCAATAGCATACGTATCCTTTGCTGGGATTTGAGCTACAACGCTACATACCATGATATATACAGTTTCCCACTAGGCTATCACACATATACACAACTTTGACACATTCGCCTACACATTCACCATCACACCCAGTTAACCTCACATAGCAAGTAATGCAACAAGTACATGCATGTGTGTATTGGGTCCTAAGTAGCTAATAGGCTAGCATCCGTAGGGCCTATGGAAGCCTAGCCATATGGTACCCTGCCCTTCAACACCCATGTAATGTAGGTTCATGTGCCCCTGTCATGCAGAGCCACAGTGGTGACTCCCGGGTTGTGTTTCCTATCTCACACCCACTCATCATGATTATTCATGACAACTGCTAATGAGGACCTTCATTTGCTATTGATAGGTGGTTAGTTCCAGAGTATGGTATGTGTCTGAGATGATAATGTACCACTCCAGCATGTTCTGCTTTTTCATGTTACAGGGTTTAGATCAGTAGAGTGTGTAGCTTGTATGGAGTTTAATCTGTATATATGGAGCATGTCCAACACCTGTGGGTTCGGCATAGCTTTGTATGTTAGGCAAAGGTTGCTTCTGGGTAGGCGGTATGTGACACAGTGTAGCTGTGGTTTTGTAAGACAGTCTGCATAGGGCATCTGTTTGAGTCTGGTAGTACTCTTTGTGAGGTATGTGTCTGGCATCTACTGTCACTGTGGATGTCTTCTGAGGTACATACAAACAGGGCCAATGTACTCTATGATGGGTGTTATGACTGATGAGTACAGTGGAACACTGACCGCTTTTTCCATGGATGACACACCTTTTCTGATGACATGTAGACCGTACTCAGTTTACATGACTAGTGTGGCACTGTGATTATCAATAGGGACACTACTGTCCACCTTTGTCCCATAGTCTCTCATCACACTTTCGGTGTTGAGTAGACTACCGCCTATGTGGTAGTTCATGGGTACAGGGTTTTTAACATGAGGGATGGCAATACATTTACAACATTGAGCTTGGGCGTACATATGAACATCCATTGGTGTACATATAGATATACATATAGGCACATATACAGTCCACCTTTCATGGTGGGAATACCAATTATGCAAAGGTTGAGAGAGATGCAGTTATATAATGATATTGCACAGTCTTGTGCAGAATGCATGGAAGGTAGTCCCAGCCCATGTAGCTTTAGCAGGACCACCTATCTGGAATACTAAAACCTGAGGAATTATACCCACGGTGTTTAAACGCCACATGTCATATGCCAGCACTGTATGTTGTCTTATTTGCCACACACTACCACCTACATATAAAAATGCACATAACAACCTGCAACAACATATAATTGTCCACCCTTCACAAACAGTTGCAGTATGTCCCTTGCTCTATGCACATGTTCAGATGCTAATTTATCAGACACATACATATCTCTCCATATATGTGTGCCATACACACACAGGGTCCACACTGTTGTAAGTCCGTACACCTCACGGATGACCTGTTGGGCCTTGCTACAACATGGACAGCTGTCACATGTGTGCATACAGTAATAGTACAGGGAGTATATATAGCTGCAAATGATAACATTACTATACTAGCCTGGTACAGTAGTTGCCAATGCTGAGCTACAAATTATGTTACTATCATGCATGTCTTACTCTGTCACATCCAAGTTCATATAGGTGTTTGCACTACTCCCCCAAACTGCCATTATACGCAGTACTGTACAGACCATAGCTAACATGTTCAGATGTTTGACATATAATGCTGAGATACATATGTCACAGTTATGTCCCACTGCACACAGCTACACACTAATCTGTCCATGGCAGTAGTTATGCATGGCATCACTGCATACATACCTACTACTGCCACTTATGCATGTTTCTGAGTATGTACAGTACTATTCATAAACATCTACTACTTGCCGGTAACTGCAAATCTGTTACATACCTGTTACTCACTGTCAGGTCTGTCTGTGTATGCTTTTCAAGGATTTATTTTATTTATTAAGTAAAGTTTTGTACTTATTTGTTATTATTGGTTATTAATTATGTTTTTTTTTTCTTAATTAATATATTTAGGTTTTAATGAAGTAAATATAATATTTACTTTAGTAAGGTTTCTTTATTAAGTAATAAAGTTTGTCAGTAGTTGCTGACACATGCAATGTAATGACTGCATGTGGGGATAGCAAGTACAATCTGCTTTTATAGGTATCTGGGCATGTGCATGTGATGCCCTCTGCACCAATTGGTGCCCAGCATTTGGTAAATGCATACAGCCTGCTGTGTGGTAATTGCAGTACTCACTGTCATAGCAACCCAATGCTATAAATTGCTAAGGTATGTAGGCGTAGCCCTTTCAGATTTCCAGAGTGGGGCCCATGCTTGTTTGCTGTAGACACTGTTGTGTAAGTCAGAAGGTTGGTATACTTCTTATATCTGAAACTAGAGGTGTAGACAGTGATGTACATGTTTACTCAGGCCTGACTGTTGCCACTTGCAGTACAGAGCTATCAGTGTAGAGTTTAACTCACCCCTACAAATGCTTACACAACATTTATGTGACTATGTAGCTTCTTTTCCACTCATATAATTAACTGCCATACAAACGTAGTTATTGAGAAGTATTCTTTTGGCACATGAACTGTTTGTGAACTGTTATACTGTGAATATTAATGTAGTCTCTTCTGCAGGGTTTGTGGTTTTATTGTTGACATTAGCACAGGGTTCACAGGACAACTGGACAATTCCAGAAATGTGTATGCCTACCTACAACCTTGGTAGACCCTAAACACACAAGTGTATTTAAAGTGTGGGGGCAGTTGCTGACATACAGAGAGCATTATGTATTATTGTGTGAATGTTATATTACTGGACTTAAAGGATTGGTGTGTACCTGTTGGTTTATCAAGGCAGGTTGTCTGTCTGCATAGTTCCCAGCTGTGAACCTATCCAGATGGTAGTCAAATGTTACACTGTTATTCTTTGTCTGTGCAACCACAGGTGTTTTCATCACTAGTACAATGGCATTGTTACAGTCAGTTGCTACCAGTACATGGCTACATCCTTTGGTATTTCTGTGTTGTACTCCTACATAAGGGTATGCTTGTGGAAGTCCTACCACAGCTATTTGCAGTGTGTGTAACAGCAGGATAGCTGCTATGCCTGTGTGTTTGTGCCTCTGCCAGGCCTATGAAACACTCAGATACATCTTTGCATGGAGTCAGGGATAGGTAGTTAAATGTGAAGTACACCTTACACATAATAGAGACAGTAAAAGTCTAGACTTGTGTGAAGCAGTGCATATGGATACGTACTCCTTTTATGAAGTACAAGCGGTGTCTACTGTTATTATTGTCAGTATTCATTGTGTAATACCCCACCTTTCTGAATGACGTCAGTACTTTTCAGAGGGATTCAGAGGGACACAGCTTAAATATGTTTCACAATCAGGGACATCCCTGTTACGTAGTCACAGTTGGGTAGTATGGCCTCTGCCCTAATCAGATTTGCCACTATTTGTCCTGCTATGATACTGTGTGGGAGTTGTAAAGTGCCTCTGTAACTTTATTTGCTGCTAGAATGGCTGCTTCTCATATCACACTCATGTAATGCATTTCACAACAATTGCTGGTAAAGATCCGCAAAGCAAGCTTTGTGTTATGGCCTTCCTATTTTTCCTTTACATTCAGTCATTAAAATGCATGATATATTTATTTGAGCACCAGCTTATTATATATCTGCTGTGACTTAGTGGTAATTCATGCAGTCTATTGTGCCAATGTTCTGGGGTTCGAGACTGGCAGAGCTATTTTATTTTGCTGCTGAGCAGAGCAAGGCCCCTGACATAGAGTGACTAAGGCACCTTTAAGCAGTTGTAAGTGGGTTTGCGTGGGTTTGCTAGACGCTTAGCAATACTTAGCTAAGTGCACACATGCGCACACTCGCTTAAACTCGCTTACTACTGCTTAAAAGTGCTTACTCCCGCTAACCCCCGCGCTAATTTCTTTGAAAGAAAAGAAAATGGGGAGATAGGAAAGTGGTGAAAAAGGGGGCAGAAAGAGGGAAAGACAGTAGGAAAACAAGCTCAGGATGTGCAGGACTGGTGTAGGGAAGGTCCATAGCTGCCCATTTCTTTACCAGCAACAGCTGTGTATATGCAATAACTTTGGAGTGAAATTTGAAACCTTCCACCCCTGGGAGAGGGGTGAGGACAACAAAGTATGTTGTACTGCCAATTCTAATTATCAGTTTACATGTCCGGCAGACATGTGTGCAAAATGGGCAGCTATGTATGGGGCGTAATGTTTTTGTGGATACAGATTGCCCTTTTTTTTTTTTTTTTTCAGGTGAGAGTGGAAAGTGAGGTTGGGGAAGTAGGTATATTTGGGAAGGTAAGTTGGGGAGGTAGACAGACAAGACAGACAAGACGCATACAGGGGCGGTGTATGACACATGGGGTGGGTGAACACAATTGAAGGGGATGGATGTTTTGAAATCGCAAGCCCATGAGCCCACAGATGGTAACAGTGGAACTGAGATCCTCACCAATGGGCAGTCACCACTGCACCTTCACAGCCCCGAGGGTGGCTGTGCTGGGGTCTATGTAGGACAGGCTGGCTCACCCATGAGATGCGCCACTCTCACCTCAAGCTGGCATAGGGGATCAGTGACTGAATGCTGGATCTCCCTACGCACAACAACACGGACCCTTCGAAGGGTGACGGGTGGCCCTTCTCCCCCCACACTTGCATGAGGGGGTGAGCCCCATCCCCTGCAGCACCTCCACCCGAAGGTGGCACAGGACCAACGGAGGAGGGGAGCCTGGGCTGGGCACTGGACCTGCTGATGCCAGGTGCACTCGCCAGCTGAGGAGGGACAGGTGGGTCCGCTGGGACAGGCCTTCCCATAAGTTCTGTGATTAGGTATGTTTAATTACAACATAAACAACAGCATTCCAAATTAGTTGTAACAGCATGCAGTAATATTCCCATTAACCCAACACACCAAGGTTCCAACAGTTGAACAGCAAGCATAACACATGCATAAATTGAACGACAGTGGACATTCCAACAGCATGCAGGGAAGATTGGTGGCAACAGGCCACCATGATTGTGGTGTTTGAAAAGGGCACATGCATCAAAGTGAATGCAGATATTTATAGAACAATAGGACATATGTCCCAAAAAATATTTTGAGATTACACATATCCATTGAGTTGTGGAACTGCATTGTTTATGCACATACAGTAGGATGTAGAAAGAAACCTCAATTAACATCTTATAATTACTTTTAATCTACACTACATTCCTATTGACTGCAGGTGTATATCCCCTACATGTATTATTACACTTGGCAACATGCATTAGGTTGTGTAATAGGTTGGGCTAGTTCATTATATACCTGACCTATATCTGACATACTAACTGTCCAGGATGCAGATGTTACTGCTACATATTTATTGTTGTATTTATATTTCTTTATCTACATATCCGGATGTGTTCACGTGACATTTTCAGTTAGATTTGTACAGAACCCTACATGTCGTATACCACACTCACATTTCTAGGGATATAATTAGCAGGCTACTCGTGTGACAGATTTACTTATGCATGCCAGCCAGTAACTGACTGTTGAGGACTGTATATATGCTTCACAGCTACTAGCACTTCCATCAACCACTTTAGATGGGACTGCCCAACTGTGGATTTTCACCACTTATTAAAACAGTACTATTTGTATAATGCAAGGGTACAACAACATTTCAAAGTAAGTGACACAGACACAGTCCAGGTTTTATGCCTTTATTAATTACATTACACACTTTTGCACAGGCTCTCTCCTTTATTTCATATGGTGCATATGGAAGACATATTCAAGACATATTATACCTTTCTTAATAGGTTAGAACACTCTTTTTCAGGCTCGCTCACTTATTTTATATGACAGTACCTGCAGAGATATTATTCCAGACATATTTTACCTTTCTTAATGGATTACTACACTCTTTTTCTGGCTCTCTGACTTATTTTATATAACAGTACATGCAGAGGACTTATTCAGGGCATTTTATGGCTGTATTATTGGGCTACAACACTTTCTTTCAGGCTCTCTCACCTATTTTATATAACAATACATGCAGAATAATCACTAACCTGCCTGGTGGTGCAGCCTTAGCAGCCTATCTGCATAGGCTTGCTGATTCACAGCACAGACACCTGCAGCTGTGAAGTAAATGAAGGGATATTGAGACATACCTATCCATTATACAGAATCAATTAGCATTTCTTACATACTGCATTCCATGGCTACCTACTCAGTATTGGGGCATCTTGTATCTCACGAGCCTCCTGTATCTGTTGGATCAGTAGGTCTTGCTTCTGTCTCTTCAGGTCTGCATGGTGGTGACGGACCTGCTCACCAGTCCGAGGAATGCCTGTGACACTGGTGAGGTCATGAGCTAACCGGTTCCAAGCCTCTGCCTTGTACTCTGTCCCTTGGAACTGGCCTGCAGGAGTCTTGACTCATGACAGTGGACAAGGAGCCAAACCATGTATTTCGACTCCTTGATTCCCCAACTTTGCGCTCGAAAGCATGTACTCTCTCCAGCACCAGCCATTCTAACTGCAGATGGGAGCTACAATCAGTTATGGCGAGTATTCCCACCTATGGGGCTTAAATATTCTGCATTTCCCGTACTTTTTTTGATTGGCCATTTTTGAAAATTCTCGGCTGACTGCAGACCTGCTTAGTAATGGTTAATCTACCATTTATAAGTATATGCATGTTAACAGTGGCTGTTTATCCTAAGCTGTCTAGGCTTAGTGCTTCAGTACTTTGATTATAGTGCACAGAGTCCTGGGTTCGAACCTTGTCATTGCATTTTATTTTGCTACTGTCCAGACAGGCTAGGGAGTGTGGCTGTGTTTAGGCAACTTTGCTCTACGTTGCTTCACATTGCCCTACGGTGCTCTGGTTGGCGTGATGCGCACCACTGCGCAAACCGATTGCGCTGGGTAAAGCGCTATTTAGCTATGGGCATCTACATTGCGCTGGGTAAAGCACTGCTTAACTACGGGCAACTATATTGCGCTGGATAAAATACTATTTAGCTATGGGCAACTCTATTGCGCTGGGTAAAGCGCTGCTTAACTGCGGCAATTATATGTCAGGATCCTTTATAAATATACATTTTGTTTACTGATACATAGGCCATTTCAATGCTTTTTAGTAAAATTTTAATCATATATGTCAGGAATTATTTCATATACTAATTTAAAACATAAAATAGAAAGGGGAGTGGTGAGACTCAAACCGTGACTGCCTCCTCTTTGTGTGAAGGCTCTACCACTACGCTATTGCTATTTGGCTTAATTTGCATAAACATTCCTTATTATGCTCTTCAATGTCGAGATTGCTAACTGCAGCTAAGCAATGGGCACACCCCCACAAACACGCGCAAATACGGGCAACTATATCGGGAATTAGAAAAAAAAATTAAAGTTTTACTTTTCATAACTGTACTGGGGGTTTACAATGTGAGGGAGTGTAGTGTTGGGTATGTAGACATTTGAGCATACTCGCTCATGTGTGTTGACATTTCACAATTCAGACACTTGCAGGGGTATGGACCTTTGGACTGCTTGGCAGTCAGACACGCCCCCTGCCTTCCTGCACGGTCCGTGTTGGACTTGGAGTGGAGTCAGCATGCCCTCATGAATATGCATGGCACTCTGACGTCTTACCATTCAACTGCAGTTTCCGAGTAAGACTTATTTAATCTTACACGGAGGATTCGTGAATCCGGGGGTAATAGCTATAAGAGGCAAAAACTATGTGTTACTCCAAGCATTTATACACTGCTGAAAATATACAATTTCAATGTAATTTTAACCATAACATTGTGGTCATATCTCTGAACTGCCCATTAACATCTTGGTTGACAGTGAAGTGGACATAAAGTACTAAACTGGGCTTAGATAATATATTTGAATGCAATTATTTCCGTATATTTAATACTTGATTAAAAAAAAAAATGATGTATATACTAAAGAATGCTATGTACATATTAGTCCATTAGATGTATGAATACAATATTTAATTTTCCTTTAACTGGGGTAACCAAAACTAGTACAGATAAAATGATGGTCCAAAAACTAGTGATAAAATTACAATTAGTAATAAAATTACAACTTGACAAATTACTTTTGAACTTATTACAGTGTATCCTGTACAGTATGTATTTGCACAGACTGTTTGCTATTCATGCATTTCAATCTAGTAGCTATCCTGGACCCAATTTTTTTAAAACATTGTTTTTCACACATATTCATTGCTAGACATTAATTTCATTTGTACTGGATTATTTTGTATTTGTACATACAAAGACTGTAAAGTACACTTAATCCAATTTTACAAATTTAGTAACATTAGCATCAAGCAAAATCTTGGAAAATTCTTATGTTTCTTTAGAAGTATCTAGTGACATTGCCACCAGAGGCAGCTATTCTTTTTGCATACCAACATTGTCTTGCCAAAACTAGAATGATAGCAATTAGCAACTTGTAAAATATTTTAATCTATCAGGTTTAATCTGTTTACCAATATTTCTAATGCACTAATACCTGTTTTTCCCTCCCCCTGAAAGAGTATTGTCAAGAAGGAATGAGACATTTCTTCCTGTAGCTTTATTTTATACCCTTTTGCAATACTGCTCGCACAGTCAGTATAAAACTGAGGAAGTACCCATCCCCCTGTAGTATTGCACTATTGTTTATTTGCTTTATAATGTATGTCAGCCCAACACTTTGGTTATACATTTGCTTTATTATGTTATTAAACTATAGACCTTTGTCTGATTTCATCATCTTTTGGCTGTTTTCTGTTCTGTTGCCTTTGCTGTCTACTTCTACTAGTAGTAGTTATTTGTACCTTCCTGTATAATTGATTTGAACTGTACGTATACTATAACCCATCTGTTGGCTATACTTGGTGTAACTAAGGTTTTTTTTATTTTTATCAGTGACATATATGCAGAATTGTGATGTTTTGTTATAATTTCCAAATCGTGTTACATGTGAACATTTTAACAATTATGTTTTAATAACAATAAGTTTTTAGAAAAACTCAAGCCACTTGTCTGGCAGTCTTGTTTCTTATATTCCCCGGGATTCATGAAGCTCGGCGCAAGGCCGGTGTAAGGCTTGCGCCGGCGGTGCAGTGAATAGTCGGCATAGCAGCGCCATATGCATAGTAATGAGTGCGCGCCACAACCACAGACACGTGCGTAGGGCATGTGAGCGAGCCCAAGTAGGTTGCGTCCGGAGGCGTGGCCAAGCCGGCAGGCGATGAGCAACCTAAAGTGCTGACTTCCACAGGCCGCCCGTAATAGTAACCGCACCAGCCAGGGCTCGTGGAGTATTAAACGTACGCAGACTATGCAACATAGTATCCGTCCCAACAAAACGGAGAACCAAACATCAACCCACGAAGCCCTAAGTGTACCCGTCCAAGGAACAAAGGATACGCGTAATACCGTGTCCGTCCCGCAATGCACTGTCAGTGGGCATACCCAGTGAAGGTGTACCGCAGCATGTCAGCGCACCGCACCGACATAGAAGTAGCGACATGGGCATGGTCACCAGCAGTAGTGAGAGTACACAGCCAGGTAGCCGTGTCGATATAACAACAAGAAGGAAACAAGATACCCTAAACACAGGCAAACATGTGCATAGCAACATGTACCACACCCAGCAACGTGCTCGTCACATACACATAGGACGGCGTATGTCTAAGCATAATATCCAGAAGCAGAACTCATGCATGCAAATGTAATACACAATAGCCCCATCATAGCATGTATCCCGCACCCATGTACGACTGTGCACCCAACCCAGCTAGCAGCCTTGCGCAGCTACACACCTACACACAATGGGCATACCTGAAATGTGGTAAGAAGTATTGTCTTAGGCAGTGCCACGCGGGCAAATATGTACCCCACATGTTAACAACCCACCTCAGGTACAGATATCCAAATGGCTGCATGTGAATGTGTCAGCAGAATGTGTACATCCCGCATGTGGTATGGACCTGTCGAAACCCCATAGGCGTACACACACCACGGTGCACATAACTGTACACATCTGGACAAGGCGGTATGTTCAACCACCGTACCAATGATTAGCTATGCAGACATGTCAAACACAACACATATAGCGGAACATCTGCCTACCAAACAGGACGCCCTAACAGGGTGCCACAGGCACAGAAGGGGAAGGTGGGACATCACATGTTGAGAGTAGCGTTGCCGGACGGCCAAACACCCACGGCCAATGCAAAGGACGGAATAACATGCATATGCCCGGATGGATGGGTATGTCATAGCATGAGAATAGGCCAAGCCAACCACCATAATAGCCATGTGTACCACATACAAACAGCCAGTAACACGCAGTAGTAATGCATGAAGGCATACACGACTGTGGGAATAGCACAGGACATATGGCACGTGCCAAGTGTAGATGCATGACACAAAAGTCCAGGATGGGGCCCCCTGCAAAGAGGAACATGTGCCAACCCCACCTCCCACAGATGTACTGGCAGTGAAAACACATGCCAAACACACACCAACACTACCGTCTATCCCACGACCGCAACGGAGGCTGGTCAAAGACCACCATGACGTGCGCACAAACAGGGACACGTGTAACCGTTGCCTTAACACCCCCCCCGTAGGCCAAAGAATAATAGAATGGGCATATGCATGTAATGCTGTGAAGGATGTGTGGTAGTCCTCAGTATCACAGAGGTAGGGACACAGATACACTGTAATCAACCGTGATGTATGTGCACTGTAGACAGCATACCTGCAGGTAATACAGAGGTCAATCACGTGCCACAGAAATATACACATGAGAAAGAGGATAGGGGATAGACAAGTGTGAATGGGACAAACTATGAACATAGGTTCATATGTCCATAGGTACAGAGTAGGCTATCTACCCAAGGGCAGCCATAACCCTAGGCCATAGTTAGGATTCCTTTGCCAACCCTCCGGTCCGGAGATAAAATGCCTATTATATTGCTGTACCTCTGTCAAGCAGTGACAATGATGTAATCCCTGGGGTATATCTGCAATCCCTTATCCAACGGACAAGATCCCCCTCGAACAAGGCTAGCAAGGTTCTCTGCCCCACATGTACTGTGATGTAGATCCACAGCATAGTGAGTGTCTGGGTGACATATGTGTCACTCCAACACATCCTATTAATGACCGTGTCAAGGTTCACGTCACCTGCCCTTGTGGTTCCGAGGGATGTAGATCCAGTAGGTGAAGCATAGTCATCAAATATGGGTTGACCTGGCCTCATATGTCAGGCACAGGTCAACACCGAACAAGAGGTATGTGACTGAATGGAGCAGGAGTCCTAACAGTGGGGCAGCATAACACAAATCCCTGACACCCTGCATCTGTCTGACGATTAACCTATGGGGCCTTCCCAGCTGCTGTAGGTGTCGGGTCAGATACCCTCCGAATGGGGCAATGTACTCAATCATAGGTGTAACACGTAATGAGTACAAGGAGACAATGACCTACCCTGATCTAGATGTGAATCCCTGCACGATCAGGTGGGCAATGTAGAAGTTCTACCGAACCACGATAGCAACGTGTGTGTCGAAGGAATGGTGACCGACAACCTGGGTCCCCAGATCCGTGGTAATTACCCCATGCTCAGTGGACTGCCACCCATATGCCGGACAGGGGTGACCTCGTTCTTCCCGACGGGTATGACTATGCATTACCTGGCATTTAGCTGTAGGCCATGTCCCTGACAGCAGATATCCATATCTGGGAGGCCCCTTTGAAGGATATCTGTGTCAGATGTCCGTCCCACTATGGCACCCAGTTCGCAGTCATCTACAAACAATGTCAGCCATAACACCCCTGTGTGTGCTTGTACTGTGGAAATGTAGATGTAGAAAAACAGTGGACCCAGGGCAGAGCCCCATGGGACACCGCCTGTGACAGGCAAAATTAAGTCCCCCGACCCCCTTTTTCCCCGCCAGGCCCCCAACTTTAAA
>NC_056741.1:1776495921-1776527207 GCF_019279795.1 Protopterus annectens | reverse complement strand
GGTTGGGCCCCCAAAACCCCCCTGTGATGGCATTGTACAGGCTATGTGGACTGGGACATGTGATGGCTCACAGGTATATTCACCCTCCGGGTGTGTGTCTAGCCAGGTGTACAGTAGGCAGTGGTCTGCAGACGGGGATACTGTACATTGGCCTACTCTGTCACTGCGACTGTTGACTATGCTCATACTGTACTTATGCAGGCATGTGGTATCTGACCAGTATGACAGTCGTGGTCGACCACACTACTGTGGCACACATGACCTGCGGACATCTGCTAGAGCCCACATGTACATCTTCACATGCTATGCTGCCTCTGGCGGTGTCACATGTCTGTCTCCAGCAGGGCTGTAACAGGCAGGCACGGCATGCAGTAATGTGGGACAATGCTTGCACCTTCCACTGTGCTGCACACAAGCAAGGCACGCACACTAGTGCACGCCTGACATTTATCTGCGGTGCCTGGGACCTGCCTCCATGCTCTGCACAGCACACCTGCCAGTCCAGATTGTACACGGATCAAACCTCCCAGGCACATACCTGGACTGCAACACACACAGGTGAGGGGATCCCACATCACACAATGTTTTACACACATACTGTATATTTTCCAAACACAATGCATCGTAGGTACTCCATGTTCGGATACCCATGTTTGTGACCGCTAGGCACATTGTAACACGCAACAGAGAGTACACTGTACACCACAGGTTACATGCTGGCTGTGTTGTCATACTGTACATTGCACCTCGGACAGCTGCTACTGCCATGTGCTGACAGCAAGCCACACTTCCCTAGTATGGACTCCCATGTACCCACACATGCTTGGCCATGCACTCCACCTAGCTGGGTGACACATTACACAACACATACCATACCTACACTACCCTCGGCATGCACCATACCTCCATGTGTCTGCTGTGTTAAACCTAGGGATATCCCCCCTCTGGTAGATGAACATATATGCTTCACGGCCCTGCTAGCCACACCCTGGACACACACCCATCGCAGCATACATGGTACATGTGCTCTACAGCCGGTACTACTGACGTCTGCTGACGGGGGTGGTTAATGGCATGGCACCCCGGCAGATGGACAGTGTATGTGACTATGCTGACACATATCACAGTGCACTTCCACAACATGTACGCAATGGTAGGGACCATGCTATTACACACAGAGACATGGCGGTACTGGCCTTTTCACAGATGCCACGGTGGTAGTCATGTTCCATGCACATCTGCTGTATGGGCACATGTGCAGGCTGTTGCATGGTGAGTATATTCACATGTGTGGGGTGCCTCACTTGACAGTCATGGTGGGTCCTCGTGGTCCATCACATGCTCCAAGACTAGCTACCTACACATGACTGCCGCACATTGCAGTGTGGGCCCTCAGGCAGTGTGGTGGTATGTCTGTGTTGTTTGGCTACATCCACATTCGATGTAGCGTACAACAGTCACCCAGGCATTGCCGACTGAGATGTTGTTGGCAACATGCCAGGCAATGGTGTACCTACCAACAATACACACTCTCACTCACTACAGGGTTGCAATCCATACATGGACATCGCAGTGTCCGTGTGGACACATACATGGTACTGCCATGCACACGTTATGTCCTAAGACACTGTCCCAATGTCACCTTCCGATCTCCCTAGCTGTTATGTCCCGCCAACCTGTTTGGTATGTGTCTCCACAGCAGCCCACTGAATTAACTGCTAGCCTGTTCTTGGATGTTGTGTACCTTGACCACCACACTACCACATCTATCGCACTACACATGGGTGGTACTGCATTGCACGTGTGGGACTGCATTCGTACACCCATGACTGGACCATTCAGTATGGCACTGGGGCACGTCCTCACATCCGTGCTTCACACACTCATTGATGACCTCCATGCCTTTACTGGCACCCTTGTTCGGCCTCTGTGTGCCACAGCACGCCACATACACATGCTGGCCACCTGTCATACCATTGCATGGGTGGTTGGTGTGGTACAGAGGGTAACAGATCAGACATTGTCCCCGCATTGCCCTTCAGCACCATTCCACATTCCGGTATTGGCAATGTACACATCCACCATCACATCATACCCTGTGTCTCAGGATGTTAGACTATATGAATCCTGGACAGGACACACAGTGGTGCAAGCATATCATGCTACCTACTACATGTCAGGTACATGTGGCATTACACAGTCCTCAGTCATGTGGCCCCTTATGTTCACTATTTGCTTACATACACAACATGCTGTCACAGAGTACTGTCCATGCCTGGATATCCCACATCTACATACCTGGCACCATTGTAGCTCCACCAAGCTCATACTGATAACAACCGTACAGGTGTCGGTGTGGCAGATACATCGTGTGGATGTCATTGTGTCAGGATACATCACACATGGTGCATGCACATCACCTTTGCATAGCAACAGTCATCCACTGGGTATCACATGGATACTGTCCCCATACATGCATATCACATTGTACATGGTTGCTGTACACACACATGCCCCACATGGTGCTGTGGTTGCCATATTCCACTGTGGCATGGGTACACATCTGCAGGGCCACATATCTGTACTGTGTGTGTTGCTGGTACATAGGTAGCCTTTGTACCTGTGCCATACACACATCTACACACGGGCAGGGTTACAATAACACATTCGTGGTGTACCTTCCACAACGGATACGACTTTACATGGCACGGCATTATCATGCCGTGATGTATACCAGGCTCAGACAGTTTACATATGCGGATGACAGACGGGGAACACATCTGTACTCATCTGCGTACCACATACACAGGGGTGTCATCTACTCTGACATGGGCCATGTCCTCCGCATTAGTGATGCATGTCATGCTCATACATGGCAATTGCAGTGGGCGGGGTGAATGGAGCACTCCTGCATATGTGCACACATGCCACATTGCATGGCCTGGGCTTCTGTGTTACTTCCGCAGACACAACACACACCATGCTGTGGAACGTAGGTCCTGTGCACATCCCACAGGGACACACTGTGGCACTGTTCATGTGATAGCTCCCTTGTTGATAGGGTGACACATAGTCATGGTACCACCACAGCAGCAGTACTGTGTAGACATGCAGTTGACATCCACCTCTACTGTTCAGTGGACACTACCATGGGGAGGTTACACTACTGTGTACACTGCACATGTGTTTACACATGGACCTGCCGGACTTCATTGTTGCACATTGCACCTGCTACAGATCGTTTGGACATGGTTACTTGGTGTTCCTTCCATTTCAGGTGGCTATTCTGCTACTACTCTGTCCCATATGTACAGGCCATACATATCCTGTTAGTGTACATAACACTAGGCCATACCTCCATTATGCATGCTATGCCTGTGATATTGTGTATGATGTCTGTCATATCCACCATGACAGCTTTACATTACACATACTTGACATAGTAACCCCTACTGCGAGGCATACATGCACATCGTGCGCACATTACGTATGACACCGATGGTATATGCCCATACACATGTGTGCTGTGACAGTATACATACATGTCCTATCCCCTGCTGTGGCACTTCCTTGTTGGACATCCACTGCCAGCATCGGCGTGGGTGGTGGCATTGTCCTGTGTTATGCCCCCCTGTGGCAGCCTTTGGGTTATCCCGGCTGTGTACATGATGTCCCACTGCTGTGCACACGGTGTCCACAGTCATTAGTATGCTCAGTGGGATAGCACTACATAACCACCTTTCACCACTCTCTGCTTTATGGACAGGTATCCTTACTTACAAACACCGTTCACATACAGTGCAGCTTCGTCATACACATCATGCGTTCCACACAAGTACATCTCGTGGGTCCTACATACCTTTCCTGTGTTTCCTTCCATTTTCCGTTGCGAGTCTCGCTATAGCGTTGTCTCTCACTCGATCCGTTTTTTATTTGTGGTTCGGTATGAGCATACAGTTTGAATATTGTAGGAGTCATCCTTATATCCGTCGTCACCTGCGACATGTGGGTTCATCACACCAATAGCTGTTCCTCGGTGTGTACTTGTGTCCATATCACCTGTGCATCTACTCCATTCGTAGAGTACGCGTCGTAACTAGGGCATGGTTCATTCCTCGCCTGGGCATTGGTTATTTGCACTATATTCGTGGAGATGGTCTGTATTGTGTTATGTTATGTGTGACTGCAGCCGCTATGTGTGGCGTCAGGTACATTTCGCAGTGGTGTTAGCTGTGGATTGTGTGTGTTGGGTATGGTATTATGTTCGACATGGGGGTGTCCCTGTCCTGGCGGCGTCTGTCGATGGCGTTTTGCATTCGGATGTGTAACATAGCTCTTGTATTCCTTTAAACAACAGATGCAGGTATGCATCCGCTGCTGATACTGTTTCCCACGCGAGATGTTGCGGTTATGCCGCTGTCATTGACTGCCTGTATGTTTGTGCTGCTATTGCGGCTTGTATCCCTTTGATATGTGCGATGGGGTATATCGACGGTTGTGGGTGACGGGTACGGGCTGTGGGCCTTGCATTTCTACATACACGGTATGCTTGTGTGTGTGCTCCATCCCTGCCTGGGGAGCTGGCAGTTACCTGTCTGTTGTTCTGGGAGTGTAGGTTGTGTTGATGTCGTCTGGTGTCGGTATCGCCTGCATGTGTGCTTCCTGCATGTATTCCTCCGTCACATCGGTAGTATATCTGCGGTTATTAAATGCGTGCCGACTATCCCTTGGCATTTTGTCCAGGATATTTACAGTCATTGTGGTCCTGTACTTGGGACGGCCTGTATGCTACCGGTTGCCACCTATTCGGGTGGCGATTGCTTGTTTGACACTCGTAGAACACACAGCGGTGTTTACGGGCCGATATGTAGCCACTATCGGTGCCGGGTAGCACATCGTATTTCAGCGGTACATGACTATTGCTGTGTAACGTTGCCGTATCGTTTTGCAATTAACATATCGGTGTCATACATACGGTCATGGTTTGTACATACGTCCTTTGCATTTCATGTTGGCTATATTCCTGTGGTACATTCTGGGACATTTTCGCTTTGCATCGTTTTCGCCGCCACGCCTAGCCAGGGAGAGGCTCTCAGTACTACTTTGGGGGTACTGCTGTACATACGCCTGTGGTTCCTATACTGTATGCCTACACATGTTATTCCACTCCGCCTGTCACATGGCACCTACATACACATTTTACAGTGGCACACACATTACACTCGCACAGTGGAACACACGACACCCTCACCGCACACATACACATACTGCCGCTGTCACAGGGACGGTTGCACACAGTACCTGTGTTGCCCGCATCACCGGCGGCGGTGTCTACCTCCACCCTCATATCCTCATAATATTACCCGCACATGTACTGTTACTGTACCGTGGCCTGGCGATCATCCCGACTCGCGATTATGCATTTAGGTAGGTTGACCTTTCCATGGGTGGCGTTTCCTGTTCTGTCAACCCTCCCGGATACTCAGGTTGTCATTCACTATGTTTACTATGTACAGATATCGCGTCTTACTTCTCTGTCACCTTGCATCCCTCTGATTCCCTGTCTTACCTGTTGTACTTTATATATGTGTATGTGTACATATATTTCTATGTGTGTCATGATATCTATCTCCATATCTGTGTATGCACATATGTACATATGTATACACCTTGCGGCGAACGTGGCAGCATACAGCAATGCCGTCTGCTGTAGGACCCGCGTATGGTTAAGGTGTTGGCGTTCCATGCTCCGCTGGCTGTTGGGTGTGCAGTGTTTAGGTGCTGCCTATGTTGGAGTCACACATGGGACCACCCATACGGTACACATTACAGGTGGCCATGTTTGTGTGCCGTCCATTTCACTGTGTGTGCAGGTAGGGAGGTGTCAGTCCATGGGGCCTACGCTGTCAGAGTATGTGCTATACATTCCCTCTTTGCCAGGGCATAGGCATATTGGGTACGCCTCCGTCTGCCTACTGGGGCTGGCACAGTGTGTCCATGGTGCTGAACCCTCTGTGCCTGTGCTTGCCTTGGCAGTTGTGGTGGGCTTTGTGGCCCTTCACCATTATGTCCCTGCAGCAGCTGTTTCCTCAGGATCATATTATGTAGCATTGCACATACTATGAATATGTGGGCACATGTGCCTGGAGAGTACTGCAGGGCTCCACCGGATGTATCCAAGCACCGGAACCATGATTTCAGCATCCCAAACACACGCTCTATTATTATTCTGGTTTGTGCGTGTGCCTCATTATGGCGTTCTTGCATGTGTGTGTGTGTGCATTTCTGATGGGTGTCATCATCCATGGCTCCAGTGCATAGCCAGCATCCCCCACAAGGTGGCCTTGTGTGATGTCCCCCCTGGCGAATACCTGATACAGCTGTGAGGCATGCCAGATATGGGAGTCGTGGTAGCTTCCAGGGCTGCCAGCACACACATCCATGATAATGCCCTGCGCATTGCACATGACCTGGCAATTGATGGAGGGGAATCCCTTGCGGTTTATGTAGAGTCTACCCTGCTCCCCAGGTGGTGACTTGATTTGTATGTGCGTACAGTCTATCACACCCAGTACCTCCGGGTATTGTGCCACATGGTGGAAGTGGCGCATATTGCTAGCCAACTCCTCCTGAGATCTGGGGAAGTATATATACTCATGGGCATGTCGTAACATGGCATCCAGAAACTGGTGTAGTACCCTGGATGCTGATGCCTGTGAGATGCCCATTATATCCCCGGTTGGCCTTTGAAAGGTACCTGTAGCCAGTATTCGCATGCTTACACATACCTTTGTGTCCACTGGGATGGGCTCCCCTCTGTTGTTTCTTGTTCTCAGGCGTGGCCGGCACAGCTCCGCTATTTGCTGTAATGTGTCCCTGTCCACCCTGTAACGCTCTACTATCTCCAGGACTTGTAGCCCCTGGTAGGTTACCCTTGGTCTGAACACTCTCCTTCTCCTCTGAGGCCTACGGTAGTTGTCGGCACCCTCCTCCACAACTCCGTCTGTCTCTGACACATGCTGATGTATCACGGCCACGGCGGCACCCAACATATACATTTTAAAAGTTCCCCATGTGTTTACACCCTAAAGTGCGGCGTTTGGGAATACGCGCTGTGTGTTGTGTGCATTCACACTTTATACTGTTGTGCTGTACACCCGGTGATGTCATTGGGTGTGTCTGTGCGGCCGTATCTGTGGATTATCTTCCGTGTTTTACCGTTGGCACTGCAACGTTGTTGCCTTTGGTGTTACATTACACTTGCCTGCATTGGTTTAGCTTTAGACCTTACCTTACTGTTTCTGCGTTAGCATACTATTTCCTGGATTGCATCCTGCAGAGCCCTGTCATGTGTCGTTTCTGGGACATGGCATATCATGCATTTTGTCTGCCGCTGCCGTTATGCTACCTCTCTACTTGGCTGTGCTGTATCGGCTCTTCACTCTTTGCAATTCTGCTACATCTCCTACTTTCTTTGCATTCATATGCCTCCCCTATCCCGTTTTGCAGGTTTCTGCATGCAGAGTTGTCAGCTGCCGCCAATTGCCCTTCGTGGGTTGATTGGTGTTGATTGCTCATTACGACTCCAATTACATTGCTTCCGCATTTCCTCATATTCTCCGCATCACCTTCCTGTATCCGTTGTTGTTGACGGGGCGGCCGTCACATGACTGGGTTAGGGGAGCGTAGTCATCCTTGTGCACATGCATCTCTGCGCGCATTGTGTGCTCTCAGCGCAACTATTTCCCCACACGCCGGTCCTGCTGCTGTGATGTGCATTGTACAGCCCATGTTTGCTGGGCTCCAATGTGCTTCCTCCTACAGTGGCACACCCCTCTGCGGTTGACATGTATTCCCTCTGGGACACTCCTCGGTGTATTACCGCTGCGCCATTTGGTGCAGACTTATGCCGGCGGGGGTTTTGCGATTCAGTATTATCTGCCTCATTTGCATGGCATTGACTACTAATACATAGTTACGGCGCCGATCACTGCCGCCACTCCTTGGCAACCCTTAAGCCGTGGTTGTGGCTTTCCATGCATACTATGGTGTATTGTGGCTGTGAAGCTGATGTGTATTATACTGCTTTTTTATGACATTGTCATATTATTTCATTGTTTCGCACCTTCCGCGGACATGTCCTGGGGTTCTGCTGTGGTTTCTGCAGACATACCATTTATGTCATTATTTACATTTTGTGCATGTTTTCTTTTGACATTCTCGGTGTCTTTCACCATTGGCATATTGCAACAGTATGATACCTGACGTTGACAGCCTTCCGTTACTCCTATGTCATGTTTGGATATATGTAAACCATTTTTTTTGGTTTACATTGCCGTGCCCTTATGCTACGCCTGCGCCACTTCGTGGATCGCTATATGCCTTCATTTGCATGGTGCAACACCGCACATGGGGTGTTTAACATACCTACGCCGGAGGCGGCGCAACTCAGGCACACGCCGGTAGTGCACGAGGAATTGGATCGTACCTGAATCGCTCGGCGGCCATATCTGGCGTTGTGGCGCCTACGCTATACTTGCGCCTGGCGCAAGGTTCATGAATCCCGGGGATTATCTTTCCAACATTTCCTGTAACTATTCATCCAGTCTAGGAAGGTCTGAGCTCGCATTTCAGTATTTTTTTATTTATTTATTTAACTGTACTGTCATTCATTTTACAAAGATTGTTTGACTAATACCATCTGTGATTTTTTTTTTCCTTTAAAAATTCAGAACTTTAACTGTTTGATGTGGTGTTACTATACAATTATAAAAAAAATGTAAAAAATAAATAGATATTAGCTTAACTAACACATGTTTATATTTATATTATTTATATTTGCTGTTGTCTGCCTGTTATTCTTGTGCATTATATAAAAAGAAAATACATGCATGTCAGTCTTGTGACTTTAAATCTTTATATAAGCATGTCAGTGTTGTGACTTTAAATCTTTACTCTTTATTTTTATTTAATTTTTATACACTAGAACTGTTTTGTTTACCTTTTGATTATGCTATGAGAATGGCAATCATACACTCTACTTTACTGTAGCACTGATAAATATCTTGCTTTAACTGAATGGAAGTTTTAAACATTTGAGAATGATTTGTATTTTACCATCCTACCATGTATGCTTAACCCTTTTCAAATCACAAACATATTATAAAATATATCTCTTTTGTAAAGATCAGCTGTAGTTTCCTGCTCTTTCCCAATGTATGTAGGAAATCAGTCTCTGTCAGTTCAGCTAATTTATTTTCTCCATCTTGTAACTGCTGTTCAAGAGTCTCCTCATGGTCTGCCTGATATGTCTCAGGAACTTGTTCTGCTGAATCTGAAACTCCTATGCACTTTTGAAAAAATGTTTGTATAACTTGCCTAAACTTCCTGAACTCATTGTGTCTGTCTCTTAGAAGTTTATTACATTCTTTTGTAACAAAATATACTAGAGGTCTTGTCAGTAACTGATTTGACTCACATGTGGTGACAGGCCATAACTGTTTAACATCTGAATCACACAAAAAACATTTGTCATACTCCACATGGTTTTCTTTGAGATACCAGTCAAATATTGTAATACATTTGCATAATGCCTTACTATCAACCTGCTCTAATGTTTTACATTTACTAATGTGCTGTGTATACCAACATTGCAATGTTTTACATTTGCTTGAATTATGTCTGAAAATATCCATACTGTCTAATAACACCCAAACTGTCTAAAAATATGCAAACTGTCTAATATCCAAACTGTCGAATAGCATCCATACTAAAAAATGTGACGTAAAAAAAAAAAAAGTCTTACCAGTGAGTAAGAAAACAAGGTGATCAGGCTGTTATGGCAAATGGCTGGAAATTTTTCAAAGTCACTCGAGAAGCTGGAGAAGCACAACAGGCAGCAGACTGCTGTGAAAGTAGATATCCACCTTTTCTTGGAGAATTTATGGCACTGCGACTTGAACTTCAGTCTCACTCCGGATGCAGACGTCTAAAAAAACTTTATTGCTGTAAGCTGCACAAACTGGAATACTTCTGTTTAGGATTTACACATACATGCAAATGTTAGTTACTGCAATTTGACAGAAATAACCCTCTGCAGGGCTTACCATCATTCTCTCTGTGTTCAAATGCAGATTTTAGGTTCAAATGCAGGTAGGCTTGCCATTGAAAATTTAATTTTAATTTTCCAAACACTGTGCTGTTGCTTTGATGCTTACTGTGATGGATTTGAAGTCTTCTTAAGACACTCAGTCTTGCTGGCTGGATTCTGCTGAAATCAAAGTCTGGTTATAGTTGCATTCACAGTCTGTTGCATACAGAAACTTGCAGAATATACACTGATGAGAGAATATACTTTGCAGCACCTGTCTTTAAGAGCAGTAACCAATAACATTTATAATAAACCACACATGCTTCTGTTACAGCTTCAGAAAATGTTCTACTTTACTTCTCATATAGTACAGATGATGTGAGAGATATAACATTTACCTCAGGACAAGTGTGTCCCTACCATACCCCTAACATAACTGGATTTAATACAGACTTTATATATTTTTAGTTAAACACACACCCTCTTGGTTTTGAAAAGATACTGCCTTGATGACGCAAATGCTGACACATCTGTTCTTGTGCAAATGCTGATAAGTAAACTGTCTTCAAGGAAATGCCTTGTGGATTAGAAAAGCATATTTTTCGACTTTCTTAGAAAAACATGTCCTGTTGTCAATTCTTTAAAGAAAGCAAATTACATTCTTGTCATGTCTGTAAGAAGTCAGCTTTCTTGATGTGTGAGTAATACACTCATAAGTAAGTTCCTTATTTTTTTAAGCCACAGTCATTTAGTACGGATGCTAATCACATATTACTAAACTCAGTTTCTGCATTTAAGCAAGCTTTATTTTATACTTATGTTGCATATTTGTAGCAAAGTTACATTCAGCCTTATTATCTTGTTGAGCATAATCTTACACATTTCAAAGACAACCTCATTGAAAAACCACCGAATCAAAACCAGATTGTCAAAAAGCTGTAAATTTGAAAAAAAAAGATCATCAGGATATACATTTGGAGATAATGCAATAAAAATACAAAACAAAATTATCCATGGTATTCATCGTGGGAGACATCCCCCACAACTCCCCACACAATAATCTTAACCCTCAATACTAACCTAATTCTATTCCAAACTCTAAACCCAAAGTTGCTCACTTGCTTAAGTAATGAAGCAGTCACATTTGGGTAACTAGAATTTTGCTCAGTGTATTATTATTTTTAACTGAGCATGACTAAAAGGATTCGGCCATATTAATTTCAGCTAAAATGTCTGCAAGCAAGTTACCTACTAAGATGTTTTATGCTATATACAGTTAAAGACTGAATAGAAATTATGAGAATATGCTTTCCTCTTTTGATACCCTGAGTGAGGACTTTCGCTCTAGGGTATACTCTGAACATGAGATAGGGATGTCATGTCATGAGGTTCTGACACATAGAAATGATTCGGCTAGACCCTATTTTTCTAACTATAGTGTTGACACTTTGGTAAGACAGAATAATAACAGAAATGATTTTAGAATGTGTGTTACCTATTCAAAAGACATTCAACCTCTCTGTGATATCATTAGGAAGCACTGGCATATTTTGACTACTATTGCCAGATGCAGGGACTTCCTTGGTGAAGCTCCACACGTTTGCTATAGAAACAATAGTTTCATTAAGAAACTGCATTGCTACAAACCTCTAGTTAGCAACAGACTTTGTATTTCAGTTAGGAAAGGGACACATCAATGCAGATTATATAACATGTGTAAGTACATTCAAATTGATGATACCTTTTACTTCCTGTTACTGGACGTACTTATTAATTCAATTTCTATGCCAACTGCACTAGTAGCAACCTGGTCTATTTGGCTGTTCATGATCAATGTTGATGTTACTATGTTGGTAAGATGAATCGAATGTTGAAGAATTGTATCAGGGAACACTTATATGAAACAAGTAGATGTGACAGTAGGAATGCTTTATATAAGCATATTTGTAACACTGGTATTGAACACTCTTTTTTTAATCTTTTAGTTTTGGAACTATTGAATGCAGGAACCAGAGTGATATTAAAACAAAAACAGAAAGCTTAGAAGTTAAATGGATGTTAATTTTACAATCTGACACCCAAAGGGAAAGGATTACATCAGCATAAACCTTTACAACCCTTGCTGAGGCCACATGACTTGACCAGGTGATTTTGAACTTTCCCGGCTGTATTTAAGCACTGTGTGTTAGTTTGTTTTTAAATCTGATGAAGCACCTGTGGTGTGAAAGCTCTCATTTGTTATATATTTTTGCTGATTTTATTTTTTGGATTAAACAAATGTTTTATACAGTGCTGTGTTAGCTGTTTTTTTTTTACTTGCTGCTTTTGAATTTGTTATTGAACCAGCTTTTAACTGCTCTGTTTGATTCTGTTTCCTGATCTTTTTGCAGTTACCGATTGTTTTTGCTTTAGTTAAGTTTGCGAATAAAAAAAAGAAATATCCGGAGCAACTAAACTGTATAAACATCTGCATGTTTAGGATCCATTACATTAAATAATGTTTTTGGCACCTTCAGAGCTATTAATGTCACAGTGCAGTTCCACTCTCTCATCATACATTGACCATTCTTCTGTTGTATCACTGAATGAATCTACAGAGCTGAAGGAACCTTTTGTCTTGTGACTGAGCTGTGTGCTGCAAGTGTGCAGTTCCCACTGCCTTTCTTTTCAGAATAACGCCAAGTCTTTTTAATCAGGAAGATATTCATATGTCTTTGCATACGTTATTATTTAAATGAACAGTAGCATTAGTGAGCTTCTGTAAGTCTTATGGCAAAGTGTTTTTGGAAATGATGGCTAGATTTTAAGGCATTTGCTGGACTCATATTTATTTTGTTTTATTATGGTGGCAGAAGGACTTATGGCATGTGTTTGTGGGTGTACAATGTGGAAGAAATGGAGATCAGGATAGAGAGAGAGTTGTTGTTCTTCTTCTTTCAGCTTTTCCCAGTTAAGGGTTGCCACAACGGAGCTCCAGTTTGATTGGCAGCAGATTTTTACAGTGCTGAGATGCCAGCTCGACGCCCAACCTTCAACAAAGGTATGCCCATTCACGCATGTCTTTCGAATGCCACTCAACCACAGGGAAGACAAGCAGACTCCACACAGAAGGTGCTCCAGCCAAGAATAGAATGGGAGAACCTCTTGCTGTGAGGTGACAATGCTACCGCTGCACCACCGTGGTCTCTTTGTCAGTATTTTGGAAAATAATTGTTTAAAGTACATTGAAGTAGACAGAAATAGAGGGAGAATACAAAGAAGATCTGGAGAATTGAACAGTAAGTATGAAGACAGTAGGTAAAATAAAAAGAGACCAGAGTAACTTAAACTGTTTTGGATTTAAATATATACTTATTTCATTTGTTTATATTTATTGTGCTTGTGACTGGATAAATGGACTGGTCATGGGGCCATTTTCAGCCAGGACTAGGGCGGAAAAGGACAGGAAAATTACAAAGTCAGTATGATCTGTAGCACAAATTGCAGTATTTACATGATTAGGTACAGTTAACATATTTGTTGTAGTCAAACATTTCAAAAGCAAAGTATATGTACACATTTATATGAGAAGCAAGGAGAAAGAATAGAAAAATGCAAAAAAAGAGAATAGAAGAGAGAGAAGGAGGAAGAGAGGAAGTTAGAGGGTAAGCTGAGTGTAGAATATGCAATTGTAAATATGTATGCTATCATCTGCAAATTAGTAAGCCCACAATTGAGTATGTCAGGGAATGGATTCTCTGTAGTTGTGTTAGAAAAGTTAGGTATTATTTACCAGGTAGGTCATCAAACAGTTAAAAAGAAATGTTAGTAGAAAGAGGATATGAGGAGGTCTGTTGTTAGGGACCTACTCTGAGGGTGGCTAAGAGTTGTGGCATTCATACTGCTTTTTCATTTCATTCATTCAATTATTCATTTAATTCATTCATTTGCTAACCATGTAAGGCCACTGGACACACGTGTCTCTCTTCAGGGGTGACCATGGGGGAAGTGTATGGTTAATTGACTTATTAAGAGTCACAAAATAGACAAAAGGAGACTGTGGAAATCAAACAGCTCATAGCATTAATGCTGTGTTGGATATCAGCACGGGTACTGACAACAAAATCAACCATTGTATTGATACTAAAATGAGGAGGTTGGTGTTCGATTGGTAAAGAGCTATAAAGGGATCTTGTTACTTTAGCTCAGTAGGCAAGAAAGTGACAGCTGAGGTTAAATGCTACAAACTACAAGGTCTTAAATCTAGGGACCAAGAGACCCAGAACATTTGAGAGCAGCAAACTAGCATCATCAAACAAGAGAAAAATATGTTACTCCTGGTCATTGTAGTGATAAACCCTTATGTCCAGATCGAGAATGTTATGGTGAAAACAACTAAGATATTGGGATGCATTCAGAGGCAAATCAAAATAACAGAGAACTTGACCTACTGCACTACAGACCACTTGTTAGCCAATAGTAGCAACCCAGTAAATAGTTCTGCTCACCTTTCAAACACTTGCAGATAAAACTAGTTGAGAGGGTTCAGAGTAAAGCCACTAACTAGAATGATGAGGAGACTGGAAGAAAAGGAATACAAAGAAAGGCTTGTGGAACTGGATTTATTCACCCTGGAAGGTGCAAGGTAAAGCAGGTAAAGGAAAGACTTCTTCCTTCACGGATGCATTCATTGTCATTCTTTCTGTGATAATGTGTTGCATCCAGCACTGGGTCATAGGGAAGCAGAAGCTTATGCTGGCACGTGTTGGGTGCAAGGTAGTGAAACTAATCCTCAGTGGGGTACAGGTCTGTTGCAGGATACACACACACATGCATGCATATATCTTTGGGCAGTTTGGAAGATTCCCCCATGACACATCACATCTTTGGGATATGTTAAGAAAGCAGAACACCAAGAGAAAACCTGCAAAGATAGGGTTTGCAGACTCCACACTGGAGGCACTGCAGCTAGGGGATGAACTGGAGAATCAAGGTGTATTATATAAATGCTATTCCCTGTGTTACTTTGTTGCAGAGTTGAGTGGAGACTAAATAAGTGTAACTCAGACAGTATGTTGCTGATGTGGATCTAAAGAAGACTGTTTTTCATATAAAGGCTGGTAGATGAATGCAAAATGCTTCTCAAGGAGACGTCGGACTATATCTCCAGTGAAGCTTCTAAAAAATTATGACACTACGGAACAGATTGTAGAGGTGAGAGAGAACCAACAGAGGGATTTAGCAGCACAATGTTGGCTGCATCTAAATAACAAATAGGAGTAGATTTCTTGGATAAAGGCAGCCTGAATGAATGTACGTATTGGCCAAAAATATAAATGGTTTAAAGTTGCTGACATAACCCCAGCAGTGTAAGGTTATAATGCCTTTCACATCTTTGGACCAGCTACTGCACAGCAGGGAACTAAAGCTGGAGTCTCAGTGTATATTAAAACCAGTCTCACATCAAGACCAATTAAAGTGTATGACTCACTGGAACTCAAACATGTGCAACTCACCACAAACAGGGTGTATCCTTGAAACCTAGAAGTCCCCCTCCATGTCCCAGGAAACCCATACTACCTATCTCAGTGTGTTAGAGTCCCTCACAGTTCAACCCAATAGGATATTCGTGGGAGATCTCAACTACCCCTCTATAGATTGGGAATCTTACACCACTTCTAATGCACAAGCCAAGTGATTCCTAAAGTTTAACACCTACATCCTGGAACAGTAGGTCCATTCTCCTACAAAGAAATACAGACATCCTTGACCTTGTACTTCCAAACATGAGGGACTGATGTTCCTCACCCAATGTAATATCTTCACTTGTCAGATCTCACCATATGGCAGCATTACTTGAAATAGAAATTAAAGCCAGGGATCCAGTGAAATCAAAAACCTTTAGGAACTTTTCCAAGCCTAACCTCTCTCTCTAGTAAACAACACGTTGGCTAATTTCAAGCAACCCCAAACCCAGTAAACACCATAGCATACAATCAGCTATTTGCAGCCATATCAATAGCTGTACAGAGTGAGATGTGCTCATTTGTATCAAGAATAAGACAAATTCAAAAGACCAGCCACCCTGGTGGAATCACAATATCAATCACTTATACAAAAAAAGAAAAAAAATGTTTCAACATGTGTAGGAGAAACAAAGCCTTACATACTAAAAGCCCCCTGACCAATCTAAACTGGCAGCTAAGAGGGTTACTTAATACTTCAAAGGCTAAATATGAAGAAAAAATAGCTTCTCAGACAAAGGACAACCAAAAAGATTTCTACAGCTATGCCCGTAACCTCAGGTGAAATACAAAACAATGCACAGAACTTGTGTAAATGGCATAACCCACACTGAACCGGAGGCCCTTGCCAACCTTTTGCCTGACAAGATTAGCTCGAATTTCTCTCCCCACTCTCCCTGATAGTCCAAAGGAAATACCACATAGCACAATCCCCCCAAACATTACAAGGAACAGGTCATCAATGCTCTTACCAAGGCCAAAAGCATTGCATTGATGGGCCCGATAATATTCCAGGATGTTTAATAAATAGCATGATATATGACCTATGTGGTCCACTTGAATCACTTTTCAGCTAGAGTCTTCAGTCAGGTTTTATGCCCAAGGAATAGAAGATGGCTACAGTCATTCCCTTGCACAAAGGAGGTCCAACCACTGATCCAGGTAACTACAGGCCCCATGAGTCTTACCAGCCTCATATGTAAGGCCATGGAAAGAATCATCATGGATATGATAAATGAGTACATAGATAACCTGTAAATGCTGCATCCATCACAGTTCTGCTGTGTTAAAGGAAGGTCATGCCTATTAAATCTGGTGGACTTTTTTGAAAGGGTCACCAAAGCATTGTATCCAATAGCCAATGCTTTTGATATAATACCCACTCAGGCATTATAGACAAGCTGATTGATTTTGGTATAAACCCTTTCATCACACAGTGGATAGCCAACTGGCTCACTGATAGGACCCAGGAGGTCAAAATAAGTGAGGCCATCTCCAACAAGAGGTCAGTCACCTGTGGAGTACCGCAGGGCTCAGTACTAGGCCTGCTCCTTTTTGCCATCTATTTCTCTGAAAATGGAAGGAAATACTGAAGGTTTACAGCTGACTAAGTTTGCAGATGATTGCAAGCTGGGGGTTATCATCCACTCCCCTGTAGACACTAGCATTCTTCAAGAAACTGTATCTCTGACTAATAAATGGTGCCAAAGCCATGGTCTTAAACTTAATGCTAAGAAATACATAACTATACCATTTGGGAAGTCAACCATCTTGGCTAATTACCATGTGGGTAGTACATCCCTAAGAGTCGATCCAGTGGTCAGGGATCTGGGTACGCACATAGACAGTAGGCTTAATTTTGACCACCATGTGGCCACAACAGTGAGGAAATCCTTTAATGTCGCGTAGCTTATAAATAATGGCATGATATCTAGGTCCAAAGAGGTCATTATCCCACTGTACTCAGTCCTTATCAGACCAATCATAGAGTACAGTACTCCCTTTGATATGTATCAGACCAGACCTATGCAGCAACTAGACTGACCACAAAGGGTCCTTACAAAAAGAATATAAGGCATACCAAACCTGCCTTATGCAGAGTGCCTTAAAGCTCTTTCCTTCTACTCAGTCTCCTATAGATTGCTGAGGTGTGAGATGACTGCCTTACAAGGCATCCACATACCCCACACTTATGAATCTCCTACATATTCATAAATCAAAGAGCACCAGAAATACAAGGTCTAAGGACCTGAATTTTGTCCATGACTTAAACAGAACATACTGGAGAGAAAGATATGTGTCCCAGAGACAGCCTTTCATATGGAACAGGCTCCCATCCACGTGAAGCTGAGTTTATCTATTAACCAATTTAAGCACAACCTAGACCAGATGATGGGGAATAGGAAATTTACATTGGGCCTGACACCCATGTCCCTTATGGACAGAGATAACTTATAAATGCCTGGTCTTCAAAGACCTACTTAAATACAGGGCATCATTATTCTTTCAGGAAAACTTGGCTAGGCTTAGAAAGCCCCCTCTCCCCAGTCATTTGCCTAGTAAGAGTGTATGAATCTGTGAAATGTTTAAAAGGATTTTTTCCTGGACATTTTGCCAAAGGCTGCTTTTTTCACCCATTTTTATGTATTTACTCCTATTTGATTACTCAGGTAACATTCACCAGGGACAGATTAGATGAAGATAAAGATTTTTTTTCTTTTACATCTGCCAAATATGTGTGATTTAATGTGCAGAGTTTACTTGGCATATGATTAACAGTAATTGCATTTACTGTATTGCCATCAGAACATATTACTTGCAGACTGTTTATACTGGTTCCGCAACTTCAAAGTTTAGTTTACGTTGTTTAATCAAAACTGAGCAGATACGTATATACAGGCTGAACTATAACATGCAACAGTAAACCATTTTTATTTAACAAACAGAAGACTAGTTTTTTAAAGATAACATGAATAGTATTTTTAGGTTGTTGTTCCAAAGCTTATTTCCTAAACATTTGTATTAATAGTCAGGTATGGGTAGCAGTGTCTGGGAGAGCATTTTCCAGCTATTTTCCAGCTCCCTCACACAACTGACCCTGAAGAGGCAGTTTATACATAAAAACAACTTCGGATAAATAATCATCTCCTGGTCATGAATCCAGCAGCTGGTCACAAAGCAAACTAGGCTTTGATAATTAATAATTCCAGGACTTACAGAATAAGCTGAGGGCAGACCAGCAATAGGAAATTAAGCAGACTTCATCAAGATCACAATATTGTATGCAATTTTTTAAAAACAAATATGCACCTAAATTTAATAATCTGTGTACAAATGCATTTTTGCTGTACAGAAAGCTATATGAAAATCATAGACTTAGAACATAAGTGGACAAGTTTCCCATATGTACAGAAAACTCAATAAGTTAAATATATAAATATATTTCTTTCATAACCTTTACCCCAACTCAGCTTGCACACATCAGTTCATTGAACTTAGCACTGCACAAATCTGGACTACAAAGATAAGAAAGTAAAGAAAGTTTCAGGATAGTGACCTTGTATTTTGTGGCGCTTTACTGATATTACATTATCAGGCACTAGTCCACAGTGCAGGATATATTTGTAACCTTCAAGAATAAGTTAAGTTAGAAGAGTTAATATATTACTTGTGCTTGACTTGTTAAATAAAACTGCAAAAAAAAAAAAAAAATACATAAATAAATAAATAAGCCAGGATGACTCTAAAATAAACTGAAATTATCACACCCATAATAGTTATTTAGTTGTATATGACTGAGAGATGACTGATAGCCTCAGATGTGAATCACATCTGGAAATTTTAGATGAGAAATGCCCCAAATAGAGCTCTGGGTGCATACTAACTGGCTGTACAAAGTCCACATGCAGGATTCTCTTTCTGAGATGAAGAGCCCATCTCCACTGCTTTCAAACATAGTCCATTTTCTTCATATAAAACACACCGGGTGGTCTCTGCTTAACAGACAGTACACAGATTTCATTTTTGTGTACAAAATATGAAAGCTTGCAGGCAAGTAGCAGGCAACAAGTCTTAAAGCTATGAGCTGTCATTAAGCTGCTTCCAGCAAACAGGAATTTGATGCTGTGAACTTGGACATCATATGGCTCCTACTTTGAAAGATAAGAGCAGGATTGCACAAATCACTAAAGTCAAAACAAAAAGGCCAGCATTTTCGTAAGAATTACCAATAAAAATTGCAGTAGCAGTTAAGTAATACATTTTTGTGAAGTACTTTTTGCAGTAGGTGGTGCAGCAGTAGCGTTGTTGTCTCACAGCAAGAGGTTCTCCCGTTCGATTCTCGGCTAGAGTGCAGAGAGTGCCTTCTGTGTGGAGTCTGCATGTCCTCCCTGTGGTTGGGTGGGCATTTGAAATACATGCGTAAATGGGCATGCCTTCATGGAAGTTTGAATGTCGAGCTGGCACCTTGGTGTTTGTGAAAATCTACTGCCAATCATTAGCAGACCGGAGTTCCACTGTGGCGACCCCTAACCAGGAAAAGCCAAAAGACAACAACTTTTTGCACTAGGTCAAATGCCCTGGACCCCTGCCAGATGGTCTGTACTCCTGTATCCCCTAGTAATGTATTGGGAAAGAACAAAATACTTGGTTTTGAAAGAAGCTAAACATTTCTTGTTTACTTTGAGGTTGTATGTACTCATATGACAGATGTTGTGGATTTACCTCCATGCAGGACCTAATTTCAGGAAAAGAAAGACCCAGGCTTTTTCATTGTTTCACTGGTGATTCAGAAACTTTCTGTTTCAGTACTCCAACAGAGAACCTATTGTGCGTGTCATTTAAAAAGATTTAGAATGTTAGTGCATGTCTCCAAAATAGGCATCAGGTGTTTTATAACTTACAAAGGCAAAGTAACACATTTCCACATTATGAGAGTAGACCTAGATTTCAGTAAGAATAAAAAGAAAAAGGCCCTATGTTGCAGAGTGGCCAGAGGGGACGAATGCCACTCTATACATGAACAGCAGTTTACAAAAGCAAGACATGCAGATCACCAAAGTTGAGGTCTTACTAGTATCCCACTGAGCTGCAAATGAGCACATTGTGGAAGAAAGGTTATTTCAGCAGGAGCTGTAAAGCTCATGCTGAGCCCCTTAATGAATCCCTGGGACCTGTTTACTGGGAAACTCTGAATGGGAAAAACCCCTTTCCAGAATACGTTCAGGGAGAAAAACTCCAATAACAACATTGTATAAACATTCAGAACAAGATAACAAAATAATGAAACAATAACAATAGCAGCAACATCTCAGTAACTCAGTAACTATAACAACATCATATATTTTTGAAAACATGATTATGATATCAACAAATATAATTACAATATATATGCTATATATATATATATATATATATATATATATATATATATATACATATATATATATATATATAGGAGGAAGTTTGAGCTGTTTACCTCAGTGGGTTAAAAAGTAGTTTAATATAAATCTAAAATAGCGGTGAAAGAAATATGTTATTAGGTAAAAACTTACAATAATGACAAAAATAAATCTAAAACACTAGACAAATTTTACAGAAGCATAAGTGATTATAACAGCCAAAATACAGGTGCAAGACATTTAGATATTCCCCAGGATTTAATAAAATCTATGTAGACACTGTGTAAAGCCTACACAGGCTGTTAACGTGTCTGTGTACATGGTTCCCCCTTGGCAGTGTGCCATGCATATTAATGATGGCACATTGCTGAAGGAGAGCTAAGGAACATGGTTATTGAATCAGTGTAGGGAGAGGTGTAGTGCTAACTGTGGCTGCAGATGAGTATGAGACTCCCTGCAATATCCTTTATTTTATTCTTATTTTTTTCCTTTGTTTTATTTTTATTTGTCTGGCATGGTGTGGAGCACAGCAATGCCAAGCTGCGCTCACATATAAGATAGCAGACACCTGCCAGACATCTAAAAAGAGAAACCGGATATAATTAATTATTTATTTAAAGGTGTGTCTAAGTGTGTTTGCACAGCACGGTGTGGTGCTCAGCACTGCTTATAGGTACCTCAGTGGTATATGTGAATGTATAATGAATTTCATAATATCCTTGTAGCTAAATAGGTAGAGTTACGGCTTCATGTGCAACAGGTCCAGGGTCTGAATACATGGAAGGGAAAATATGTATTTAATTTTGATGGGCATATTATGTTAAATAACAGATGGCCTCGGTGCACTCTACCAAGATCTGCTCAGCTATGCTGAGACCTGCTAAGTAATGCATAAACATAGTAATGGCTGACAATGTTTGTGACCTACTCAGTTCTGCTTGGCTGGTTTGCGTGCTGCTAACTTGGCTAAGACTACGGATCTTCAAGTTTTTTTTACATCTGAGCTCAGCTGCTCTGGTTTGCATGGTGCTAAGTGACATGGCTCTTTTTTGAATGTTTCCCAATGACATGTAAGGATGGGAAAACATCCTATATTAAGCCTGATAGGCAAGAACACACCAGAAACTATTGGAGTTCTTTTTCTGATGGTTACTATGGCTGGTGTTGATGAAGGTGTGTGCTTTCAGGTGTAGTGTTGGGGCATTCTAGAGTCCCATGTTGTAATTGGAATCCTAGTTAAAAAACACAATGACCAGCTACTGCAGGGAGGTTTCCAGGGTTTGGAGTGTAAGGTGGAGGCCTGGGACTGGTTGGCCAGAGAACTCACCAGTGTTACTGGTATACCCGCATAGGTGAGCAGTGTCAGCACCACCATGACAACCTGAAATGATAAAAGAGGGAAATCTTGGACACCTGGGTCCAAGAAGCTTGGGCAGGGAATGACCCACAAGTATGCGTCATTTTAACTCTATTTTAATAATATGTAATCTGAATGTCTGCAAAACTGGTATGCATAATGGTGTATTTCTCTCCCAACAGCTGTAGCTGAGAGGGCTTGCAATGTCGAATCACACACCGGGGGCTTGGCCAGGTTGTGCTGTGAGTGTGATGAGTACAGATGTATTATGCTAACTGTAATGAAATAAGCAAGAAAGAGTAAAGTATTAACTGCATTAAAATATATACAATAAAAATTGTAGTACCATAAATGTGGAATTGCAGCTTTAGTGCAAGAAATGAATAATGCCAACTATAGTGCAATAATAACATGAAACAATACCAGTAACTGTATTAAAGTATATACAATAAAGTATGTAGTGCAATACATGTGGAATTAGAGCTGTATTGCAATAAATGAATAATGTCAACTGTCGTGCAATAAAAACATGAAACAATACCAGTAACTGCATTAAAGTATATACAATAAAGTCTGTATTGCAATCAATGTAGAATTAGAGCTGTATTGCAATAAATAAATAATGCCAGCTGTTGTGCAATAAAACATGAAATAATACCAATAACGCCAAGGAAAATGGTGTACATCAGGATTGTCTTGTTGTAGCCATTGCAGTAGAGCTGTATGCATTCAGGCTGTAAGGTAAGGTGCTGCAGTCAAGTATAACACTGTAATAGCTGTAGAATGCAAATACAATGGATGCAAATTGTAATGGTGAACTAATATAGTACTGTTCAAGGCTGTCTCTAGGCCAATATTATTTATATAATGCTCTGCCATCCACAGACATCAGGTAATAAAGGTATATGAGTGAGGCATATTGTTTGTTGGCTTCACAGATATTTCATGCTACTAACAATAAATTGTGTACACCAGCATTGTTTATACTGATATATTGCTTACCTACTCTCTGCGTTATGCTTGTATTTCATACATGTGTGTTCTACTGTCACTGCAGTCTAGTATATCACTGTAGTAGCATTATTAGGTCATATTTGGGTTCCAGGTGAGGTCTAGGCAAGTATCAGTCAGTCAGTAATCAGCAGTGACACAGTAACTCAGTTTGTTAAATACTCTGTATATAGTACATTTTGGCACACATAGACAAGGGTTTGAATCCAGTGCTACATAACACTAAATATTATAGTAGCAGTCACGTAATACTTACAAATTCTCTCTCCACAGGAACTACAGGTAAATGAGTGAGGTAGCCCATATTATGAGTAGATAATTGTGTGTTTATATGTCATAGACTGTTAAAACCATTAGCAAGAATGTGTTCAACAGTAATGATCAGTCAGAAATAAAATGTGTAATCCCGGTATGGCTGTATACCTGAAGTGCATGTTAAAAGTTGCTGCAGTCAGTTCATACATACTATGCAGTCACTGCTATTGGGTTCTATTTCCATATCTGCCAACCAAGGCATGACAGCTGTTTACTGTCTGTACTGTACACATACATGTCTCTCAAGTGTCACAATTTCACATTATGTAATTAATGGTGTGCAGTCCATCCGTCACAGGATTACCATGGAAATGATTACCTAGATTGCAAAGTATCGCCAAATCAGCCTACAGAACACCTTGGTAGTTATATAGGTCGACCTGATGTGCAAGTGTTTTTGTAGTTGTGTACCCGCAGTCATTACTGCTTGGCCCATAGTGTCCCATGCAAATAGCTTGAGAGGTATGTACATGCTACATCAGCTATAGGAGACTTGTAGTCACTATACACATAAACAAAATAAAGACCCATAGAGTAGACAGTAGTACTGTTATCAAAGAAATAATTGGAAATGTTACTAATGTTTTTCTGTCTCTCCCCACCTCTAATCTTCATTTATTTATTATTGCTATTCCTTGGTTATGGTTTACTATTAACATATGTTGTTACAATAACTGTATTGTGGGACATGTGTTTCATTATTACTTTGTTTTATAATGGTTGCATACTAACATATCTTGTTATATTACATATTTTGTTGACGTTATGCTGTTACTGACATGCTGTTAACATACTGACTGTTCTGTTATTTTTTGTTGTGTTTCACATAATATTCATTGATATGTAATTGGGTTATTTCCAATGTTCTGTCATGCTGTTATTACTAACAATGATTTGTTCACAACTAACCTATACTTATTGCTATACCTTCATTACTACAGAATGTTAGGGTAGGCTGATTCTGGGTAATCCACCTACCTTGCCTCAACTGGCAGTTGTACTGGGTCCTAGCATGTCTGGGACCAAGACCAGTGGTGCCCCCTCTGTTGCCCCTGCACCACCTGTGGTGTTGGACAGGACTGCCTCAGGGGATGGGGCCCAGCCTCTGTCTGGCAGCAGTGGCAGTAGGGGTATTGCCACCTAGGCTGAACTGTCAGTCAAGGTGCACAGAATTGTTCATTAGAGCTATAAACGCCACCTGCTCCAGATTCACTCAGCCTCCAGCACAGCCACTCTCAGGGCAGTGAAGGAACTGTATTGACTGTCCCATGGGTGGGGACATGAGTCATGCTGCTGCTGTCTAGAGGCATGTGCAACTTGGATTTGACAACACCCTCCCCAACCAAGGTGTTCACCCACCTCATGTGTTACACATCGCCCCTGTCTGCTGTCTTGTCTGTCTGCAAATGCATCCTCTCCTATCCAACTTACCTCCCTCCCTTACCTTCCTTAACATTCCAGTCTCACCTTAATAATAATAATAAAAAAATGGGCACCTGTCCCCAAAAAAAATGATTACCCCATACATAGCTCTCCATTTCAAACACATGTCCACTGAACTCAAATAATTTGGTCCGTGCAGCTTGACAACACACTTATGTTGTCATCACTCTTCTGTATGGGGTTTGAGAGTTCAAATTCATCTACAAAATCTGTCAAAGAGCACAGCTGTTGCTGTACAAGAAATAGATAGCTATGGTTCTTTCCTACACCCTTCCTGCACATCTCTACATGCCTTTCACTATGTTTTCACCCTGCTTGTCCCCATTTCACCACTTTCCTATCTCCCCTTTTTTTCTTTTCTTTATTTTTTTTAGTGCAGAGCTGCAAGGCGTACCATGTTGCTCACTTTTGCTTAGCTCATCTAAATAGAGCTTTAATGATTATATGTGTTTATAACATTGTAAGTCACATGTACAAAATAATCACCTCTGCAGTGTACAAAATAAACACCTCAAGCCGATCATACCTGCATTAACCCATTGCACCATACTAATCTTCATTAAAGCAGGTGTTTTCATCAAAACATAGTGATGGCCACTTACAGTCATTAGGGGTGCTTCAGCGAAGTTGTAAACTGCACAACGCAAACTGGAATTAAAAATTAATGTGAAAAATGGGAGCGTACCTTGGACTCTGGTGCAATAACACACCACTAGCAGCCAAAGACATAAAAATGGATGTAAATGAGGCCTGTGATAGCAGGTAAATGTGCCCTTTTATCAGCAACATGTAGGATGACACCTGCTAAGGCATTCATGGCAAAATACATATTTAATATTCAACTGAGACTCTGGTGGAGAAATACATCCATATAAAGTCATGCACATATTGATGGATGTAGAAAATGTTTGTGACAACCTCTATGTATGCACATATATCTTGTAAATACACCTGCTGTAGCAGTTACTCAGTAGCTCAGTCTGTTAAATACCTTGCATGCAGTACATTTTGCCACCCATAGTCCTAGGTTCAAATCCAGTCTTGTCTTAAAGTTCAATTACACACAGGTTACTGCTAATTAATGAACTACTCTCCAGTTTTGCAAGTCAAAGGCCTGCAGGTGGGGGCACAGTGCACATATCCATATAGCATAAGTATATGTTGCTTACTACTCTGTTATTGGCACTGTTGCATAACAGATGAACCTTAATCACATGCCTTGATTGGACTGTAAATGGTATCCTTACCCCTGGTTCTACCGTAACAACAGGGCTGATACAGCTGCCACAGTTACATGTACAACTTGTTGTCCTCCAAAGTGTTCACACTCCCAAATATGTGTTCTAGGTTGCAGCAGCAACTGCTCTCTGTGGCACATGCACCTGTATGTAAAGGTAGCTACTAAAGACCTACCATACCTCCCAACCCCCTAGCAAAAGAAACCCAGACACAGCCATACTTAATGCATGGACAAAGGTCCAGAGATTGAGACAGGTTTTACAGTTTGCCCCATACACTGATAGCAAGTTGCTACAATAACATCTATTGCATTAGCATGCATAGTCAGTGAGGTATGAAGTCTGACACTCAAATGTGTGTCTTCCATTACCGACCTCAACCCACTATGTTTGCCAGTGAATTGCCAGATAACCACAATGTCATAAGACATTGACCACACATACTATATGAGGCAAAACTGTGGACATACTGCATAAATCTCTACAGTAGACAGTTATGGTACCTACCCTTTAGTCTTCACACCTGAGTAATGTCCATCATAATAGCTAAGAAAGGGGCCCAGGTCTACATGAAGACCTTATATATTGCACTGTGGTGGCATGTTATTGGTGAATGATATTGCAGTTCAGCTGTTTTGGCTGCAATTACCATAGTAGTGTCATAGATTGGTGAAGAGGCAATTGCTTACTAGTGAGCAGTACCTTAAAAAGGCAAGAAGTTGGTTATGGGGAACAAGACTGTGTGAGACTTACCTCAAACAGAGAGTGCATTTTCAAAAGATTACAAGAAACAAAATTCAACAAAGGAGTACTGCACTCCACCAGGTATGCAACTGTTTTCTCCATATAACAGGATGCAGATGGGAGGATGGAGGTATGGGAAATAGGGATTACAGCAGTAAGACTGTCTTAGATCTATGGTGATGGCATCTCATTGATACTCTGCTGTCCTACACCTACACGCATGACTCTCAAATGTCCCTGATTTCCACTCTCACATCTTAGCTTTGTCCCTCTTATTCCCACCTACAATGGTTGGCTGTTGTAGGGAAGCTAGTGAATGACACATAAAATATAGTGACAACAGGTAAGTGCGTATACTCCTGTAACATCAGACGATGTAGACTAACTCACCTCCTCTCAGTCTGTCAATGTTTCACATAAATGCATCTAACATTTTAAAAGTGTCCCTGATTGCCCCTGATGTACTCTGCCTAAGTCCATGATCCTGTATATGTTGTTCCCTGTCTGTTTGAGAGCTTTGCTTAGCATAGCTGTCAGACTGTTACAGCAACATATCTGAACAAAGCCATAAATGAATGGAGGGACAAACACCCAGAATTAGGGACACTGTAACTATTGCTCGCACAAAGTGAGAAAGTGAATACAATAACAGATGTTACACTAGCATAACTGTGTTTTGAAGGGTATGATGTTCTAAACTCAGATGTCTGTCTCTATTTTCTGACATCAACTATCAATGATTGGCCAACCTTTTGTCAGAAATCCTCAATGTTGTGTGAAAATGACCAAAACTATGAGGCAAACATCTTTATAGTTGATAGGCATGATGCCTACAGGGAACATGTACTACAGCAGGTTTGCATTGTTTTCTGTCATTGTGGCACACTGGTGTTTTGATGAACTGTCCCCATATAGTGGTTGTAATAACACACTTCTATTTGTCTGGCAGTGGCCGTATGACATATTAGTGGGAGTTTGCCCATAGGGGACACACCACAGTAGACTGCAGTGCTGGTTGTAAGGACATACAGCAGAATCTGTCATGACACACGGGGACATACCCCAGTAATGGTACTATCTTGGTGGTATCCACACATGTAGTGTGTTGCCAGATTGTGGGGTATGACGTGTGAGGGAGCAGTGGATAGTGCAGGCCATTATGGGTGTGCTGGATCTGTACATAGTGGACATCCATGTATCTGGTCCTGTAATGTGTTCCCCTTTTGTTGTCTTTCAGGAACCATGAACCACAGAAGACATGCCCCCTTCTCAGATGCAGAGAATGACATAATAGTGGATGGACTTGATACAGCATCATCAGATCTTGTTCTCCAGGGGGAGGCATAATCAGGAACAGTGGGCAGCATTGTGGGCCAGACCTTGTGTGGGATGTCAATCAGATTGTCCAACAGGACAGACCCTATGAGTAGGTCTGAGACCGGGCCACAGACATGCTGAATGCTGCATAACGAAGGGCAGCTGATGTTGCCAGGGATCGTGCCACCACCATTGGAGGGCCTGCAATTCAACAACCTCTCTTGGGCACAGAGGAATTCCTGGTAAACCTAGGAACACATGACAGTTCCCAGGCATCCATCACACCATACATCATGAAGGTGGGTGCCATGTGCCACAGTGTCCACAGCAGAGGTGTGTCCAGGTAAGCATACTGAATTCACCAGTGTAATACTGTATCAGGCATTGTGGCAGGCTGTACTTACCTGTACAAGGGTGTCAGCTCTATCAGCATGGGGGGTTGGGGTTTATGCTCAGTAGTGCACACATACTCAGAATGTCAGCAATATAGCCAGTATCACAATAGTTACTATTGCAATAACCCATGCCTGGGTGTGGGTAATGCTGGATTTACCCACAGTTGGTGTGGTTTGGTCATGAGGGTGAAGCCTGAATGGCCAAACAAAGCCAACCATGGGTAAATCCAGAATTACCCACACCCAGAAGTGGGTTATTGCTATTATACAATGACATTATCTAAGAAAAAAAATAATTACTTTTCTTAAATAATGGCATTGTATAATGCCTCCTTGCTGCCCTTCCACAGCTGTCTGGGTATTCTGCGGCAGTTCTGATGTACTGCGCATGCATATGCCTATGCAGTACATCAGAGCTGTGGGCAAAAGCAACTGAGAAAGCAAGATCTTCGTTGCTTTTTACAAACTGTTTTGCTATGTTAAATGGGTTTAACATAGCAAGACAGCTTTAAAAAAGCAACAGAGAATCTCTGTTGCTTTTTTAAAGCTGTCTCGCTATGTTAATCCCATTTAACATAGTGAGACAGTTTTGAAAAAAGCAACGGAGAAAGCAAGATTTCCGTTGCTTATTACAAACTGTCTCACTATGTTAAAGGAGTTTAACATAGCGAGACAGCTTTACAAAAAGCAACAGAGAATCTCTGTTGCTTTTTTTTAAAGCTGTCTCGCTATGTTAAACTCGTTTAACATAGCGAGACAGTGTGAAGCAATGGAGATCTTGTGTTCTCCGTTGCTGTAAAAAAAGAGTTATAGTAATGGAAAAAGTCCGGGCGACCGGACCTTTTTCCATTACTATAACTCTGATTTACAACATGCACGCTAACCAATCAGGGTGCACATTTTTGAATATTAATGGGGGGTTGTTGTATAATGCACATGTGGATATATGCACATATTACCTTGTAGTGCTGCAACATTTGGTGGTGCTGACAACAACTCTCCCTCACCTTTTCATAGGTCCATCAGGTATTGCCCAAGTCCATATATACCCTATGAAAGTTAATGGCTGCCATATTGCCCTATGTACAAATGTGGTGTTTAGCCAAAGTAGAATATCTGTATGTTCCATTCTGGAACAGTTAACTATAGTTCATAGTCTGGTTAATAACAGGTTTGTACTTGAAAGACCATAGACATGTTTTCACTTATAGTTATGAGCTGCTACCCAACCTGGTATACCTTAGACAATTACTCCCAGATGCTTGTTCAAACACAAACTGGAGATGGTATATGCCTGAGGTAGTGACACTAGTAATGGCATATCATTCTCAAGATAGGTGTACTGGGTTTTATGTGGAGTTCTGTCATGTATAGTGTCATACTGCATACCTTACAGGCAGATTACACTGGTAACTTTAACTGGATGTGGCTGAAGTGCATGTTGTAAAGGGCTTGACTTGTCTGTGTATGTTGGTGTGAGGTTGTCTGTTGTGTATGGGAGTGGGGATGAGAAGATGTGAGACTGGTAATGCAGTTATGGATCCTCATTTGTATGAGTCTGTGTGATTTACCATACATAAAAGTGCAGGTAGTAGTAGACTGCTTTTGTCTTGGTTTTCACAGGTGACCGGTGGGGGGGTGGAGTTTATCCCCTTCACAACCTGATGTCAGTGTCTCATTGGACTCTGATGATGATGGCAGACATAGTAAGACACAGGTAGGGTTGTTTGGGGGCTGAATCTGTCCCAGAGGTTGACATCCCTCTTCTGCCCCATCGTCCCCACACACAGTCAATATGCCCACACATACCCATTCCCCAGGGGCTACAGATATTGGACAGTCAGAGGGTGGTGACATTGAACAGGGCAGTATGGTGACATTTAACAGGGCAGTGTGGCAACTATGGCATCACTGAGTGTAGACACTGTCCATAGCTAGAGATCTGGCGAGGTCCCGCACAGGCAGATTAACAGGTGTGCTGGTAGGTCCATCCACAACCTGTTGCAGGTGTAACATCATGGGTCACTAGGTACATGTTTCGGACCATCATGGAGGTGCAGGCACATTTTCAGCACAGCATGAGATGGATGCTTAGGGTTATGGATGCAGCACATTCTGACATCTGTGACTGCCTCAACTGCATTTTGGACACCCTGGATCAGTTCAATGATGCAGTGGGTGGGCTGGGATAGTGTCTGTCTTGGACCACACATTGTCTGTGCTGGAACATCTGGTTGCAGTTGGGATTCAGACATGTGAACTTAGGTCAGCAACACCATCTGCTGAGTGTCCATGTGGCAATGCACAGTCACGTTCCCATAGTAACAGTACCTCCAAAGCTACAGAGTGCTGTCCACAATATGATGTGGCAGGCTATGGGCATGTGGTCCTGGATGGTCCTAGGGGGACACAGCCCCAGCAGACAGCAGTCACCACCAGATACTAACACCACATCTGACCTTGGGCATGGTGG
>NC_056741.1:1776343421-1776493421 GCF_019279795.1 Protopterus annectens | reverse complement strand
TATGTATCATTTTCATTTATATACTATATATATCTACTGCAAATGGTCGAATTCCCACAATCTCAAACTTCATATGGCCGAGCCCATATGATCGAGTTTGTGAAAGCTCGACCGGACTGCATAGGGATCTGCATACAGCACCCAATGGGAATATTTCCTGTTAGTGCACTGTAGTGCGATCTCGGAGTTGATATATTTAAGTAGGGTTGTGTGGGGGGGGTAGCCCCCCACATGGGGGAGCAGGGGGGCGTGTCTCCCTGCAAAATACTGATTTTATCAGTATTTGTTTTGTTTTCTGCAGGTTCCCGATAGTGCAGTTTCACTCTTAAGGGTGTTGATGTTGCTTGTTTGAGATTTTGGGATTTCGAGCAAGCAACATAGACTCATTGCTATCACATGTATATGTGATACATACTGTTAGATACACTAATCAAGTGTGAGAGAGATAGGGACAGACAGTTATGTATACATAGCTGTCTGTATGTACAATTGTATTTCCATATAGCAGGTCTTTCTGAAGAAGAGGCAACAGACTTGCACTCAAGTTAACCAAGTATAGGAGCATGCCCAGTGGGACTGTCAGTACTTACAAGGTGACTCTAGGCCGGAGCTACCTGTACTTGGGTCCAGGATTGTGTGTGCTGCAGACATTGGCTGCTGCACCTGTTTCTACAGTACAGCACTTCCCTGAAATTGTCCAAGGCATTCCCTGGCTGTGTGCTGTACTTAATATTTGACTGGGGTGCATAATGTAACACCATACACATTGTGACAGTCTGCATACTTCTCACTGTAGATGTTTTTGCAGAATGTCCAGCATTTCACCCCATGTGTGTGGTCTGTTCCTCATACAGTTGTGGTGTTCTGGTATAGTATTGTGTAATGCAGTCACTGAATTGCACTAACTGCTGACACATTTAAGTGATGGCCTTTACATCCTGCAGCTATTCTGTTCTGTTGCAAACTGCTGTTTTACTAGTCACCTTCTAATTCTCATTGACTTTGTTCAGCTTTCTTGCAGTAACAGACTGAGGGGTATGACAGTCTGTGGGAATACCACCATATAGGTACCTCACATGCAAAAGTTCTGGATGCTGCCAGATTCAAACCATCACCACCCTCACCGATGTTAATATCCCTAGCCCAGTGCACCACATCAGCTGTCAGACAGAGAGGTATGATTCCTCACACAATCAACAGCATGCAAACATACATTGTCACCCCTGTGTTACTTGAAGCACACAGTGTGTGGCCAGGTTCAATATCACAGCCCTGGAATTGGCTGGTCTGCTGATATATCACTGCAGACGTATTGTTACAGCAGTTGTATGGGAAGACTGATGTGTTGGGGGTGGGGGAAGAACAGCACATGATCTGCTGGCATAGACAGTAGTGCAAATGTCATGTGACCCCATTGTTTTACATCTCCCTTGACTGCTGTAGTGAATATTCCAACCATGAGGCCCAGTGAATATTATGGAACACTTACTATTGGACTGGGTATCTGTAATTCCATGTGGATGTTACATCTCTCCAAATAGCTCACTATATTTCCTTGCATACATGCAGCAGGTCCATACATACAATATCATATTATAGTACGCCTTATGAGTGGTGTGTAGGTGAGTGACTTACCTTGCAAATGAAGCAATTGACAGAACTGTAGTTTAGGGCTGACTCTGTCTGATGCATGCAGTACACAGCCAATACATGGTTAGGTACAGGTTGTGTGGGTTGCCTGGAATCATTTTACTATATGTATGTGAGTCAGAGTAAGGTGTCAGTCCCTAGTGCCCTAGGTTGCCAGTGCATGTGCTATGAGTTATCTCTTAGCCAAGGCCAGGGCATAGTAGGTATGCCTATATCTACCTACAGGGACCAGGGAAATCCTCAGGGGTTTCTTCCTCCAAGTATTCCTGTGGGTGTGGCTGTGGAGACTATCTCTTCCCTTTGCTGATCCTGCTGGAGCTCTTTCCACAGGATCATGTTGTGTAGCATGGCACATACTGTGAGCATCTGTGCACACATGGCTGGAGAATACTACAGGGCTCCACCAGATATATCGAGACACCAGAACTGTGACTTCAGCAACCTGAATACATGCTCTGTGATGTTCCTAGTTTGTGCATGTGCCTCATTATGGCATTCTTCCATATGTGTGTGTGCATTTCTGATGGGTGTCATCATCCATGGTTCCAGTGCATAGCCAGCAACCCCCAGTAAATGGCCACGTGGGTTGTCCCCCCGAGCAAACATCTGGTAGAGCTGTGATGTGTGCCATATACAGGATTCCTGATAACTGCCAGGGCTGTCAGTACGCGCATTCATGATAATGCCCTGTGCATTATACATGGCCTGGCAGTTGGAGTGATACCCTTTGCGGTTGACACAGAGTCTACCCTCCTCAACAGGTGGTGCCTTGATGTCTACGAGTGCAATCGATGGCAACCAGTACCTCAGGGTAGTGTGCTACACAGTAGAAGTTTTGCATATTGCTGGCCTTTCCCTCAAGGGTGTGAGGAGAATAAATGTGCTCACTGGCATGTGGTGGAGTACCCTGGATGCTAATGCCTGCAAGACCCCCATCATGTCTCCAGGTGATGTTTGGAAAGTACCTGTAGCTATTTCCCTAAGAGCTACACATACCTTTGTTTCCACCGGGATGGGTTCCCTTCTGTTGGATCTGGATCTGAGTTGAGGACAGCAGAGCTCAACGAGTTCTTGTAGCATGTGCCTGTCCACCCTGTAGTGCTCTGTAATCTCCACCTCATGTAGCCCCTGGAAGGTTACCTTGGGCCTGAACACTCTTCTCCTTCTCAGTCTATGCCTATTGTCAGCTGCAGCAGCATCAGCAGCAGCCCCTAGTATTCCTTCAGTTAAAAATCCCAAGTGTTTACTCCACTGGTGCAGATTATGGGGGTGAAATCAGATTATAGGGTGTATAAAACTGTTATAGTGCTCTGCTGTAGGTGCAGCCTCTGTAACTGGTGACCTATGATGCATTCCATCTGCAAGTACATCATTACGGACTGTTAACCACCCTAGTTTAATTGAAACAGGGGTCATCATTAATTAATATACTGTTGGCTTTTTCAGCCAATTTTTTTTTTTTTGGACAGCCTTCCTCACTCAGCACTGTGGTTCACCACGCAAACAGGTGCCATGAAGGTAAACAATTCTCAGCAGTCACTGCACACACCCCCATGAAAGGGCATGCTCAGCATGGAGGAATGCCATGCAAACACACTGAAACATGTGCCCTGAAGGCAAACAAAGCTTAGCAGCCAGTGTACAAACTCCCTGCTGAGCACAGCGGTGCACCGCACCAAAAGGTGCAGCTGAGCTCCAATGAGCTTAGAAATCCTCAGACACACACCTCCCTCTTGATGTCAGCTACCTTACCACTGGACACCAACATGGTTCTCTGCCTACACGGATGGAATCTGTGGACACAGACACCCATTTGTGCTCTTCGGTAATCCCACCTCATTTGCATAGGGATCCGGCACACAACCTGGAAACTACATGATTCTAGGCTTTGCCTCATTGGCAACAGCACCACTCCACCATTGTAGATACTCCATGCAGAGTCCTGTAATACATTACTGTCATATACTACTAAATTTGTTTTTTGTAATCTTTTTTATTTTTATTTTTTTCCAAAACAGCATGTTTGCACACTGTAGTTTGCCACTCAAACATACACAGATCACTAAAAAAATATTATTTTAAAATATTTTCCATATGATTTTGGACACACTGTGGATAATTTTGCACATATCTGTGTCTGCTATCCTATTTCTGTCTTTTGAATTACATGTTTGCAGCCCCTGTTCTCTGTTTAAATTCCTTTACACAGAATTTTTTCATTTACACTATGGACACCAACATGGGGTCTGTAGGACTGCCTATCCACTTGCTGGATGCTGCACGTACCTCATTTGCATGCAGTTCACCTGCTTATGAGGTGATTTGCATGACACAGATACTTCCCTGTTGGCGTGTGCTTGCATGCCACCTAGCTCTGTTTACTGGATCACAAAACTTCTTAATTTTATGTAAGCAGTGTGCCACGATGCTTAGATGGAAAAAAAAGTCTGTGTAGGCTTTATTAAATTCCCCCCATTGAGTAAAGTGTGGAAAACGAATTGCTGTTCTAGAAAAGAAAATGGTAGAAGACAAATAGATACTGGTAGACAACTAGATCAGTACAGCATAAGATGAGTAATTATATAGTAGCAAATTACACTGGAAGCTAAGTTTTCCTGTTGTGGGTATAAAAAGTAAATTACATTACTATTTTAGTAGTTGTGCATTTGAGTATTGTAGTCTATTAATCAGTTGTTAAAAAGCACTAATAGTGAAAGATTTTTATTTCAGGTGATGATATAAAAGAGATTTAAATTTTGAATTTTTAGTGAGCCACAGTGTTAGGGGAATTTTGTTCCAAAGATTTATGACAGTTATGACTAGTTTTCAGCAGTGTTATGGGATGTTACTAGTTCTAGTATGAATTTGCCCTTGGAATTTAGAGCTTTGCTAGGCAAATATTTTTGCACAATGATAAATGACAATTTTTTTATTTGCATTGAGAGTAAGTAAGATAATTTGGAAGTTTCATCCAAATTTCGCCCTTATGTCTTCACAGTGATGTGTTCTAGAATAAATATTGGTAGTAAATTGGGAGACTTTGTTGTGGCATTGTTCCAGTTTGTTTAGATGTGATGACTAGAGGTATGTAAACAGAGAAGAAGCACAAAAGAGAGTTGGTAATAAGTAATCAGTTTATAGTGTTTTTCTACTGATGTCTGTCAAATAAGCTTTTGATCTATAAAGTAGGCCTAACTTCTGGTAATGTTTTTTTAACAGTGGTATAGATATGTTGGTCAAACTTTAACTTGTCTTATGTAAAAACTCCCAAACATTTGTCATGTAATACTACCTCGATTTTTATTTTGTTGTCTGAAATAATATTAACGGATGAGATTATATTTCATAGGTTCATAGGTATGTACTAGGCTAATGGCCTTGGAGCCTTTACAAGCCTAGCCCATAGGATTACCCTGGCATCGTGCCATCTGACCTTAGTTCCTAGTGCCTCTGTCAAGTAGAGCCACTGGAGTGATCCCCGGGGTGAATTTTCTATTTTCCATCTACTCATCAAGATTCCTCTTGAAGAGGGTCAGTGAGGCATTCCACGTGACATGTATGGGAAGTCTATTCCATAGCATGGGCAGTCTCTGGGTTATGAACCTGTCCCTCCAGCATGTTCTGTTGATTGCAGTAATGAGGTAGAGGTCTCTGGAGTGTGTGGTGTGGAGGGATTGGATTTCTTTAGATCTAGCTTTTCTAACAGAGCTGGGTCAGACATGGAATAAGATTAGGTGTAAATAGCATCAACTTAGGTTTACGTGGGTTCATTAATAGTTGTGCATCTGTTATCTATGACTCATTACTAGCAAATTAGTTTGTGTTTGAACTGGAGTTCATTAAGGGTAAAGGCAGAAAAAATGATAGTAGAGTCATTTATATATTGAATGATGTTGGCAAGTTTGATGGCAGAATGTAGGTCATTAATATTGTGAATAGAAAATGTCCTAAAATGGATCCCTGAAGGAAACCTACAAAGATAGATAGGAAGGATTAGGAAATGTTATGGATTGTGATCTGTTTGAAAGATATCTGTGAAATCAGTTAAAGGCACATGATGACTGTCCTTGGTTGGCCAGCTTATGTAGAAGTTTGTGGTATCAGATGGTATAGAAAACTTTAGGTATTTCCAAGAATGTAGCCAAATTCATCTTGTGCTCATTCCTGATGAGGTTTATTGCATTTAAAAAGATGAGCAGAACAGTGGCAGTATTGTGGTAGGGCCATAAACTATGTTGCATAGGGCATAGACGATTAGAGTCTAAAAGGCATAGAAGAATTTAAGTATCAATTACTTTTAAAGAATTTTAGATGGTGGCAAGAGTGGCAGTTGGACGGTAGTTAGATAGCTCAACAGAAGTTCTCCCTTTGTGAAGCAGCATGATATATGAATTTTTTGTAGATGAGGGGAACAAAGGATTCCTTAATTGACCTCTTTATAGGTATAGACACTGGGTATGCCAGAACATTTACAGCTAACATGATGTACTTTCTCAGAAGATTATCTGCTGCAAGTGATGTAGATGTAGATGTAACCATGATCAGGTATTTTTTTAATTGTGGTGAGATGAACAGTGGTTAAACGGGAGGTGTTGTTAGTATTAGTACTTTTGGATAATGGAATTTTAGAAGTACTAAGTGACTGTATAAAGTGAATGTTACATTTGAAAGCAATGGATTGAGTTGAAACGTTAGACAAGGCATTTGGTTAAGATGATCTAACAAGATGAAGATTATTTTCAATTTTCCAGAAGAGTTTTGGATTGTTTTAGTGGATTCTTTGTAATGCTTGGTAATAAGATATGTCTTTGGTGACATGGTATTTGGCAAGGTTTCTAAGTTATTTAAAAATTTGAAAGTTTTGGTGGGTTTTGTGAGAAAACCATATTTTCCATGCCTTGTCCTATTTTAACATTGACTGTGTGGTACCTTTTGTTAGCCACGGAGCAGGGTTAAACTTACCTCTTTTTTCCTAATGGAGGCTTGGCTATTCAAGGTGGTTTGGAAGGCAGAATTGAAATGTATCACAGCTTCATCTAATGGTAAAGTTTTTGGTTGGTTCCAGTTACATTACAAAGATTTAAGTCTGTGACAAAAGTTTATTTTTTCTTTATGATATGTGAATAAGTGATGATGAAAGCAGTGGCTAGTAGAAATATGAAGGGTCTGTCTAGTGGCATAAATAGGAAAGTGACCACTTAAGGTATCGGCAGGACTGCCTGAGTTGGTGATGTGGTTAGGTTCTGAAGCAAGTATCTAGTTAATTAAAGATTCTTTATGCCTGCAAAATCTAGTGGTGGAGTTGATGAGCTATGTAAAGTCAGAGGCTGATGTGATTTAATTAGAGAAGAGAATTTCAGTCTGTTTTGTTTCAGTCGATACTTAGATCACCTAAGATGTAGGTTTCATAATTGATGTAGGAATGCATCCAAGATAGGATGGACAGGACGTCTTCAGTGCTTGTAACATTACTTCTGTAGGGATGCGGAGAGCAATTGCACTAAGACTTTAGAGAGGGTTTATTTTTAGGAAAGTGACTTTCATCGTTATTGAATTGAGGGATTTCTTGGTGGTATAATGAGAATTAAAACATCCACAACAACAAAAACGGAAAAAACTGCTCAAATATTGAACTAGCAAAGCACCAAAAAGCAGTCTAAAGAGGCAAAAGTACTTAAATAGCGTATTCAGCACGTACTTTATTACAAAGTTGACTTTTCAGTCCACAGTTCCAAATACAGTTCCAAATACACGGACAAACGTAACTTCACAGTCCATACATCACCAGAGCATATACAGTCCACATTTCCGAAAAGCACAAAACAGATGACTTTTCAGCCCACAATTTCACTCGAACATCCACAGTTCCAATAAACACAAAACAGATGACTTTTCAGCCCACAATTTCACTCCAACATTAACACAAATCACTGCTACAATGCGTTTTCGTCTGCTATGACTTCCTCAGATGGAGATGCATACCCATACAGTACCCAGCTTTTTATACTTATTTTAATCAATCAACACCTTCAATAAAACAATTAAGAAATTAAATTAACTCCATTTTTAAAAACATCCTAAACATTTACAATAAAAGACATTCAATATATTTATTTCAAAATTAATATTATACAATATCTTTTAAAATAAAATATTACCTTAAAAAACTTTATATATTCCATCAAAATACATCATTAAAAATCCTTTCATATCTTAAAAAAAATCAACGCATAAATAGCGCCATCTATTGTCAAAATTTAATTGCACACGAACAATCCTAATACCATGCATAAAAACATTTAAACTAAATATTCCATATGAATCATTATGCTGTCAAGAAATGTAATTGATACAAATCTAATACATCTAAAACAAATATTCCATAACTTCATTGCATTCTATGATGCAATATACCTCGCTAAACTTACAGTTTAGCTGATCTTAACTTTAAAACGGGAAGCAGGGAAATTGCATCATTCAGACCTGGATACTTATTTGCTTCTAGTGAGAGTTGCCATAATAGTTCCTTGTACTCAATGGTGGTCTCCCATGGCCCACCCCTTACATCTTTATCCACTACTTCCAGTACAAAGAAACTAAATTTGGCCTCCTGACAGTTTAAAATATGCCTATAAAAGGCATTACTAATACATTTTGTCCTTATTTCATAATAATGTTCATAAATTCTGTTTATTAATTTTCTTTCAGATTTACCTACATAAAAAGCATCACATTGATTACACATCCCTAAATAAACTATTCCACATGTTTCACAGTTGGCAAAGAATTTACTTTCTATTACTTTATCTCTGCTAACTACATAAACAGTATCTCTTCCATAAATATAAGGACATTGGGAACACCTACCACATTTATATGTTCCTACTTTTTGTCTCCTGCCCTTTTTTTATTTCTTTTTTACCTTCCAACATATTTTTTAAGCTTCTGCCTTTTTGATATGTGCATTTTAGTGGTTCCTCAAAAATCACCTTAAGGTCAGAAATTTCACCAAACCTCATCCATTCTTCTTCTAATATTTTTTTAATCTTAACTGCATCATTATTATAATCCACTATAAAGTTATTCACCCCTTCATAATTATCCTTCTTCTGTGTTATCCCCCCTAAATCACTTTTAACACCTATAATGGGTTTAAATGAGTACAAGGAACTATCATGGCAACTCTCACTAGAAGCAAATAAGTATCCAGGTCTGAATGATGCAATTTCCCTGCTTCCCATTTTAAAGTTAAGATCAGCTAAACTGCAAGTTTAGCGAGGTATATTGCATCATAGAATGCAATGAAGTTATGGAATATTTGTTTTAGATGTATTAGATTTGTATCAATTACATTTCTTGACAGCATAATGATTCATATGGAATATTTAGTTTAAATGTTTTTATGCATGGTATTAGAAGGATTGTTCCTGTGCAATTAAATTTTGACAATAGATGGCGCTATTTATGCGTTGATTTTTTTAAGATATGAAAGGATTTTTAATGATGTATTTTGATGGAATATATAAAGTTTTTTAAGGTAATATTTTATTTTAAAAGATATTGTATAATATTAATTTTGAAATAAATATATTGAACGTCTTTTATTGTAAATGTTTAGGATGTTTTTAAAAATGGAGTTAATTTAATTACTTAATTGTTTTATTGAAGGTGTTGATTGATTAAAATAAGTATAAAAAGCTGGGTACTGTATGGGTATGCATCTCCATCTGAGGAAGTAATAGCAGACGAAAATGCATTGTAGCAGTGATTTGCGTAAATTTTCGAGTGAAATTGTGGGCTGAAAAGTCATCTGTTTTGTGTTTATTGGAACTGTGGATGTTTGAGTTAAATTGTGGGCTGAAAAGTCATCTGTTTTGTGCTTTTCGGAAATGTGGACTGTATATGTTCCAGTGATGTATGGACTGTGAAGTTATGTTTGTCCGTGTATTTGGAACTGTATTTGGAACTGTATTTGGAACTTTTGACTGAAAAGTCAACTTTGTAATAAAGTGCATGCTGAATACGCTATTTAAGTACTTTTGCCTCTTTAGACTGCTTTTTGGTGCTTTGAGAATTAAAACATAATGGAGCATAGGATCCTAGCTTTGTATGCTGTCATTCAACCTAATAACATTATAGCTGGGGAGGAGAAAGTCTTCATTTCTAATATGTGGTTTTACTGAAGATTCTGTTAGGCAAGAATGTCAGGTTTATGTAGGGCTATCCAGGTATGGGGGTCAGTGATTTTGTTAGAAACACTTTTAATAATTATGTGAAAAAGTGAGATGGAGTTGAATGTTTTAAAGATGCCAGTAGACAATAAGTGATCTGTGGTTGATGGCACTGTAGGGCCTGGGTTAGTCTGCACATCTCCTCGTGACTGTAGATGTGAGAATCTTGGCATAGCCCTGGAAGGCTATTGATTTTTAATTTTGACTAGATATGGTGTTACTATTGCTCTACATAATCTTTACTGTTTAAGTGACACCCCAATCCCCATGTGCAAAACTGGGTAAAAGGGTTGTGATGGCTTGATGAATATGAGAATCATGGTACCAGAAAGTGTGTTAGGAGTTTTGGCTTACAGTAGTGCAGGAACATTATGTTAAAAAGACTGTTTGAGATAGAAAGATGAAGTACAGTATTGTAACTGATGAAAAATACATTGGTGCTGGTTCTATAAGAAATGAAGGAATGGGAACTGTGACAGTTTGTCATGTAAGGCTGAGAATACATAATTGAGGCATGGTAGTCAAGAAATGAGTGAAAAGATAAATGGTGCAAGGCGTATGTGCATGGGAATAAAGACAAAGACATGAATAAGGACTGAGTGTACGGGGTAGAAGGAGAGAAAAGACATTTTATTAATAGAGATTACTACATGTTGCACCAAGTGCTGATGTAGTTGAGCAGGCATTTATATTTATTTTTCAAGAGATAACTTTTCGTAGAAAAATAGCAGTGAAAAGAGGTGTGTGCAATATTTTATTTGTGTTAATGGAGTAATAATTAAGTACAGAATTAAGGTAGAAAGGACAGGGTGCGTAGCTAAAAATGTATAAGTAGCAATAAGGAAGGAAGAGTGAATGAGGAGGGAAATTGGGCTACTTAGATGAAAGAAGACTGAAGTCTTTTTAATTTATTTGAAAAGCTTTAAAAATTGCATGTTGCATGCTAAGATGTAAATGTTCCCAGCTGGTGGAAGACATGCATAAGCTACGCATGTTCACCCTGTAAAAAATGTACAAGTTTATTTTGTAATTTCTTTATTAAACTTGTTCTGCAACACACACACACACACACACACACACACACACACACACACACACACACACACACACACACACACACACATGCACACGCACACACACATGCACACACACTCACACAGATACATGCAAAGTTTTTTTTTACTTTCTTTTTTTTTTTTTAATAAAAGAGTGTTTGCATGCATCTTAATACCTTAAAATAAATTAATTTAGGGCAACAAAAAACCTTTTGGAAGACCTTTTAAAACTCAGTAAAGTATCTGAATAGCAATAAAATCTTTCCAAAATCCTTTCCAAACTCTAAACTAAATATAGTGAAGCTTCATAAAAATCATACTTTCCTCACTAGCACCAAACACACTTCATCACAAACTGATACCAAAACCTCCCTTCTGTTCCATGTTCAAAGCATTTCTTGAAAAGATATAATTCAATTAAATCCCTCATATCATATAGTTCCTAAAAACTGCATTACTGTGTTATGTAAGTCCTTAACTTATATTAACAATCTAACTTTTATTTTAACCACAGGATCTCTTCCCCATAGCATTAAACAAGTATTGATCAAACCATATACCTCAGTCCCATCCTCTTCATCTGCCAAGAGTCACCAGCCTATTGCTAACACTGGCCTGTAAGCAAAAATATTAGAAGAAATGGTCTCTGACCCTCCGCTTGAGTATATCAATGAGTACAGTATTCTAATAGATAAACAACACAGATTTCAAACCAACTATAGTTATAGCTCTGCCTTTATTTCCTAAAAAATCAAATATTTTTAAATTAAAAAAAAAGATTCTTAAAAAGGAGCATTTTTTTTATAAATCTGAAGCAAGGATTCAACAGCGTTGACCATAGCATGCAATTCATAAACTAGCATACTGAAGTTTCTTAGACAAGGTTTTAAAATGGGTCACTCATCAGCTACCTTTTAAAGAGTTTAAATATACAGCCAATAGTAACCATTCCAGTATTTGTTCCTTTACTAATGGAGCCCTACAATGCTCAGTCCTTAGTCATTTATTATTCTCTTTATCAATAACTTATTCTAGGAGCTGCTGTAAATTAACCTATATACTTTACACAGATGCCATTAGTAATCAAAGACCACAACTCTTCGAAATCCTTTGATAAAGCACTTTCTAGCAGCTTTAATTTATTATGGAACAGAAAGCATTACTATCTTGTCCTATACAAAACCAGCTGTAATGACCACAGCTGAATTTCCATTAAACTGACTAGGCCTACAAACTAATCAATGAAAGTTAATGTTCTCCCATGAAGAGCAAACTACTTTAAAACAACACCTCATACTCTCTACATAATGAAGACCCTCCTTGTTATAGAGGTTCTTATAACTTAGGATTTGGTTAAAAGGCTTTTGCAAAATCAGCTGCGATACTATTCCACTAGAATCTTGAAAAACTGATAGCTTACAGCCCTTCAGAAAATAACTTAAAAAAATAGCTAAAGGAAGAATACAGATGTGCATGTTTCAATAATGATGAATAAACCCTTCCATTATTCAATACAACATCCCTGATGATGCCTGCTTACACTCTGCTATCAGCATAAACTACAGTAGTGTAGACTTCACTGCATAGAGTGTATAATTGTTTAAATGTAGTTACATTTATGTACCAATTTCTGCTATAAAGTCTGTATAGGTATGGCATACATTTTGTCTATATGTCTGCTTCATAATCTGTATGTTTGTCAATAAAGTCATTCTATGATCATATCTTTTTATGACTGTTATTTTTAATATGTTTCCCATGTGTACTAACTTAGTATAGCATAAATGTTCTCATTCTTTGACACTTGCTGTTTTTATCTTATCTGCAGTGTCCTTGCCTTGTGGCTCTAATCATAACTGAATAGGATCCTTTAACCAGCTCACCCTCCCAGTTAGCAAATAGATTTTTCATTATCAGTAGTAAGCAGAGTCCAAATTCCTCATGGAGGATACATGGAAATGTCTGTTCTATCAAGGAGAAGGGGCTGGGGTTGATATAATGTGTAAGGTGTTTGCCTCACTGAAACAAGGTACAGGGTTTGATTCTCACCTTTGAAGGGAAATTGGTTGGGATTAAAATAGCTTACAAGGGCTGATAACCTAGTATTTACGTATAACCTTATGAACTACAGAATTTTGAGGTCTGAATATATTTTTACAATATTAGTAAACAGAGCTGTTTTCTCATGGAATAGATTCATACTTGCCTGATGGTGACTTTTAAGTACATTGTTCTATTCTAATAAACATGCGAGTGTGAAAACACTAACGTCTTGTGTTGTGATACCAGAATATATATATAAACTGCAAGGAAAACCCAGACAAGCTAGAATTTTCACTGTGATACCTTAAACCTCTTGTACTGGGGATCAACGGAATATATGTAAATGACCCATGGCTGCTAATTGTCCATGACTTTTTTTTTTACTTTTTAAGTCCTTATGGTTACATTCAAGCCAATAATGCCAAGACCCACTAGCTATGGACATGCATGCTTCAGCCTTTTTACTGACTTTGTCAGAGCAGCATAAGTGGATAGTTTTGTTATACTTCAGAAACACAGGGTCTTTAACCCCAACTGATATCCATAAAATTTAAGGTGCCGGCAAAATATCCCAACTAGAATCCAATCCAAATGCACATATATATATATATATATATATATATATATATATATATATATATATATATATATATATATATATACAGATTAAATATATCCATGTGCATACATATATATATATATATATATATATATATATATATATATATATATATGTATGGGTCCACTTTGTAATTTTGAAATACTTGAAATCCCGAAATTCAGTATTTCGAAATCACAAAGCCGAATACTCAAAGTTCCAAAACTGGCAGAAGCGCGAAAATCAAAATCCCGAAGCATGGAGATTTTGAATTTCCATTTCCGCTGGTGAGGTGTGTGGATGTTTGGGTTTAATTTAGATAAGTTTCTGTGTGTAAGTATGTTGGTTAGGGGCTTTAGTGTGTGTAAGTGTGTGTTGTGACTGTGATGTGTGTGTGTGAGTTTTGTTCGTGTTTCTGTCTCAGAGTTAGAATATATAAGTGGGGGGTGTGGGAGCGCACTTATATGTAATTTAGATGCATTTGTTTGATTGTGGGGGGATTTATGTGTTTGTTTATGTGGATACTGTATGAGTAGCGTAGTGTTGGGATTTTGAATTTCGCGGTTGAGTGTTTTCGCATTTGTGAGTTGTGCTTGGATTTTCGGCTTTGTGATTTCGAAATACTGAATTTCGGGATTTCAGTATTTCGAAATTACAAAGTGGACCTATATATATATATATATATATATATATATATATATATATATATATATATATATGGATCTATCTGAGTTCATCGACATTTTAAAATACCGAAAACGAATTAACCGACACCAAAACAACGAAACTCATTTAACCGACGCCAGAAGATCGACAGTTCACAAACACGACATCGCATACACCCGACACAACATACCAACAAACAAAACACATCCCCTATCCAACACTCACACACACAACACAAGCACACCAAAATCCTTACAAACAAACACTAACCCATACATACACAACTAACCACAACCCTGACCCAAACCCTTACCCTAAGGTCCGTCACTATCGCACACTCACCCTAACTCACTTCTCGCACCCCTACCCCTACAAAACACCAACATTGCACACTTACCTTACTCGCACACTCACCTAACCCGCCTAACCCTAACTCACTTATCCCACCCCTACCCCTACAAAACACCAACATTGCACACTTACCTTACTCGCACACTCACCTAACCCGCCCTAACCCTAACTCACTTATCCCACCCCTACCCCTACTAAACACCAGCATCGCACACTTACCTTACTCGCACCCTTACCCCATCACAGCTTCTCAGCGTCGGTGTCTTCCTCCGTCGGTCTTCTGCCTCGTCGATCTTCTGGCGTCGGTGACGTGACTTTCGACATTCTCGTGTCGGTTAATCCATTGTCGGTATTTTAAAGTGTCGATGAACTCAGATAGACCCATATATATATATATATATATATATATATATATATATATATATATATATATATATATATATATATATATATATATATATATATATATATATATATATATTAAAGTTCAACAGTCTGAATCCAACGTACCCGAAGACACTTTAACGAAAGTGCTTTTACCGAAAAAGCACTTTTGTTAAAGCGAGTTAAAAACAACACATTAAAAAAGAATTAAAAAAATGTATACAGGGAGGCAAGCCCCCCTGTACCCCACAGCCCCCCACTCCCCCCCCCACTTTATTATTCTCACTCCGAGATTGCACTAAAGTGGGGAATAGGGAAAAATTCTCTTAACCGCACCTTAGTATGATCTCCGCAACAGTCACTCCCCCACAACTCCCTCTACCTCCAGGTATACTTCCACGAAAGTGTTTCTTCGGTGAAAAGCACTTTTGCATAAGTATGCCCAGCCATTTCAGATTCAGTGAAATGGCCATTTGCGCATTAGTCCTAGACCCAGATAGATAGATATATGTATGTATATACTGTATATGTGTATTCAGACTATGACATTCACCTTGAGTAGAGAAATCATTAGTTCTGGTTATCTAAGCCTGGAAAGTTACTAGTGGTTGCCCTCCAGGAAATGTATCACAAAATACCATCATACTGGGAGACTTCAACTACCCAAACATAGATTGGGTACATTATTCTAGCCCTAATACCCTAGCCCAAAGGTTCTTGGAATTCATAAATTCAAATGCACTGGAACAACTAGTCACCTCTCCCACTAGGGGAGATAATATACTAGACCTGATCATCACAAACATGTGGACAAAATGCTCCACACCAGAAGTATACCCCTCACTAGTGAGATCTGACCACAAACTAATCACCCTGGATATACATATCCCACCTCCACCCCCAGCACAAAAGACCACAGTGAAAAAATTCTCAAAAGCAGACTTCACTCTTCTTAAGACTGAGATGGTATCCTTTAAGCCCACTGTGCCAGTGGATACCACATCCCACAATGCCGAATCCTTCACAAATGCTTTCTATGGACATCTCCAAGAATGCATGGATCATGCAATCCCAAACAAATCCAAGTCCCTCTCCACCAAATGTAAGCGTCCTGTCTGGTGGACCTCAGCCATAAACAAATTGTATAACAAAAGAAGGAAGCTACTGCACATCAGGGCAAAATCCCATGAAGGGAAGACATCTCTGATCAACATTAGCAGAAAACTACATTCTCTCATAAAAACATCCAAGGCAAACTTTGAGAGAAAAATCGCAAAGGACACTAAAGATAACCACAAAGCCTTCTTCAGCTATGTTAGAAACCTGGGTGGAAACCCTCAGATATGTTCAGAGTTGGTTCACAACAACAAAAAATACACTGAACCCACAGATATTGCTAACATTCTGGCTGACAGGTTCAGTGCAAATTTCTCGCCTCCTTCACCCCCAAAAGAAGAAATACTTATCCCAGCTGAATGTAATCTCCCTGTCATCTCAGATGTCCAAGTGAGAACCGCCCTAAACAAAGCAAAAAACACAGCATCAATGGGTTGTATCCCGGGGTGCGTGTTATGTGAACTCCTAGAGGAGCTAAACCCACACATAAAAATGCTATTTAACCTTAGCCTAACTTCGGGATATGTACCTGAACACTGGCGTACAGCAACAGTGGTCCCACTCCACAAGGGGGGTGCCTCTACAGACCCTGGAAACTACCGCCCCATAAGATTGACTAGCCTGGTCTGCAAAGCTATGGAAGGAATCATTATGGAACTCATAAACGGAGACATAGGGGACCTACAGACGACTGACCCCACCCAGTTCGGCTTTGTAAAGGGCAGATCCTGCCTTTTAAACCTGATTGACTTTTTTGAAACAGTCACTAGAGCCATTGATGAGGGCAAAGCAGTCCATACAGCATACCTGGACTTGGCTAAGGCCTTCGACACAATACCCCACTCAGGCATCATAGATAAGCTAAACAGCTTAAAAGTAAACCCTTATGTCACTAGATGGGTTGCAAACTGGCTAAAGGACAGAACACATAAAGTTAAAATCACTGGAGCTATGTCAGACTCAAAGCCAATCACAAGTGGTGTCCCACAGGGATCTGTCCTGGGACCCCTCTTGTTCGGCATTTATTTCTCAGATGTTAAAGCAAACATGGGAGGGCTGTGGCTGACAAAGTTCACAGATGACTGCAAACTAGGCGCCATAGTCGATACACCAGCAGATACACACATCCTACAAAAAGGCCTCACTGAAACGGACAACTGGTGCCGTAGTCACGGCCTTAAACTAAATGCCAAAAAATGTATAGTCATCCCTTTTGGAAAAAACAAAGTACCCACAAATTATCACATAGACAGCAACCCACTGAGTGCGGAAAAAGTAATCAGAGACCTAGGGACCCAAGTAGACAGCGACCTCTCATTTGACACCCATGTTGCCAAAGTGGTTAGAAAAACATTCTACCTTGCATACCTCATCATGAAGGGTTTCACATCCAGATCCAAGGATGTCATTGTACCCCTATATTCCTCCCTCATCAGACCCATGATTGAGTACAGTGCCCCATTTGGTATGTACCTCACCCGGCACTTGCAACAGCTGGAGAGACCACAAAAGTACCTCACCAAAAGGATCAAGGGTCTCCAACATATGTCTTATTCTGCCAGACTAAAGAAACTTCAGCTCTATTCAGTAGCATACCGCCTGCTCAGAGGTGATCTCTGCCTGACGTACAAGGCCATGTCCAATCAGGATCTGATGGACATGCTCCACCTCAAAAATCCAAATCCATCAGGACCACGAGAGCTAAAGACTTAAACCTCGGCACAAGTATGAATAGGACATGCTGGAGGGATAGATTCATAACCCAGAGGCTTCCCATGCTTTGGAACAGGATCCCAGTTTGTATTAGGCAGAGCCCCTCACTGACTCTCTTCAAGAGAAATCTTGATGAGTGGATGGGAGATCGTAAGTTTACCCCAGGGGTCACATCTGTGTCACTGCTAGACAGGGGCACAGTAAACTAATTCTATTATATAAGGGGACCTTCACTGTGTCACTACTAGACCGAGGCACAGTATTCTAGATTTATTCTGTACATTTTTGTACCATTTCATGGGGTGGCAAAAGCCACATCACTATGGCTAGGCTTACAAATGCCCCAGGGCAGATAGCCTAGTACTATACTATGAAACTGAAACTATGAAACTATGAAACAGTGACCAGCTATTCCATGTTAAAAAGTGCAATATACTTCCTATACTTTAAGTATACAAGACAAAGGAAAAGACTAACACTGTTAAAGATTCCTTGATCATTTATTCCCCAGTATGATCAGTACTTTCTTCATAAAGAGACCACTTCAGATCATTTCTTTGAAACAGGACAGAGGGTGTAAGGGAGGCAGCCATCTTGATTGCAAAAGATGCTTCAGGCTGTGTCTAAATCAAGGTTTGTGGTTGGAGGGGATGGAATTACCTTATTTGAATGGAAGTATTTGATTGGGGGTTTGTGGCTAGTGGAACATAATTTCCTTATTTGCATGGAAAGATCATAGCCAACAGCTGTCCTTTTTTCCTATTGTTTTACATGGCTTCACATTTGTCACAGATTAATAACAATCATAGTTTAATACACCAGCAATATTTGAACTGGCTTTGTACTTTGGAAATTGTTTACAAACTCAAAACATAAGAAAATAATTTCTCATGGTTTAGCTGGCCCAAACCAGAGGATACTGAGGGTTATAAATAATTTTTAGAAAATCTGTCAGGCCTTTTCTAGTGCGGGCATCCTTTAAGTTTGAAGTTTAACTTTTCTTCTTTTGTTAGAACCTGAAATATTCCCCCCATCATGGCTATCCAGTTAGACAATAGTGAACTCCTGATATTTGAACTGAATTTGGAAAAATTAATTTCTTAGAAACCCACTTTTACACAGCCATGGATCTTGCACTTAGGTTCATAGGTAAATACTAGGCTAGCTGCCCTACAGGCTATTTTAAAAATAAACAGTTTCCCGTTTCCTGCTCATATTAACCTATCACACTTGGTGTTAGATTGGCCTTATCCATTCCATTGCTGATAATCTATTAGCCCTAATGAAAATAACTCGAGTCATACCACAGATAATTTGAGAGAACCCATGCGTGGGATAAAGCATTTAGAAGTTGCCTCTGTTGATTAGTAATACAGTGGGCAGTTCAGGGGTAAATTTTCTATTTCTTATCCATAGATCCAAGATGCACTTGAGTATGGACAGGAATGAACTTTGTTTTATGTGGCTGAGGAGTCTGTTTCAGAGCAGCGGTATCCTCTGTGAGATATACCTGTCCTTCTAAACCATTCTGTTGATGTTACAGAAGAGGTTTACATCCCTAGACCTAGTATTTCTGATGCTATTTTACTTTCTGATGTATAGTATGGAGTCAGAGAATGCCTTGTATGCTAGGCACAGGTCACATATAGGCCGTCTGTAGTATCCTCTGTATATTGATAGGGCTTTGAGTCAGTCCATGTAGGACATATTGTTTAGGCCTTATAAATACTAAGGTATCTCTGTGGGCATTCTAGTTGTTGCATGTGTCTGACAAATACATACCAAAGGGGGCATTAAACTTAATGACTGTCCTTATGAAAGCTGAGTAAAGGGGGAGCATGACATCCCTAGATCTAGACAGACACAATCCCTTTTTTTTGTTATAAGCTATGTTATATAGAAGGACTTTCTTATTACAATGGACACATGTTGGTTGAAGGTTATCTCACAGTCCACATAAGTTCCCAAGTCCCGAACAACTGCATCAACTCTAAGGGGTGTGTTGTCAATATAGTCGATCCCTGGGATAGATGGCTTTCCAAGGGATATGAAAATTATTTAGTGTCAGTCCATGATTCTTGCACCAGTTACATGTTTGGAACAAACCTTCCTGTAGGATGGATAAGTCATTCTGGGATTCCATGACTGCTCCTGGCATGCAGCCATCTGCAGACTTAGTCAGCAAGCGCCCTTTGGTATTATTTTTTATTTCAGAGAAGTAAATGAGAAACAGGAGAGGTCCCAGCACAGAATCATGTGGGAGTCCAGTAGTGACTGATCTGCTTGTGGAGAAAACTTCCCCTATTTTGATTTCCTGTCACCTATATCTGAGCCAATTGGTAATTCAGCAGGTGACACAGGGATTCATTTAGAGTTTATTCAGCTTTTCTACTATGCCTAAGTGGGGAATTGTGTCAAAAAGTATGGCCAGGTTGAGATATGCTGTCTGTGTACTGTTTTGCCTTCTACTGCTTTGGTGAACTTTTCAGAAAGGTTCATCGAGTTGAGTAAGCATGACCTGTCCTTGATGAAACTAACCTGAGACTGATTCAGCATTTGGATGCTCTCTATGTCCTTATTGATTAGTTCAATGATCACTTCCACTTTGGTTTCTTCTAAGACTGTATCACGTACTGTAGTTCACTCGAATGTTGTCCAGTTGTAGCTGTTTAAGGGTTTTTTTTCTCAAAAAACTTTTTATTGATTTATAAACATTACATTTAGGAGTTGTATAAAGATTAACAATTTGATAAAACAAAATGCAACTCTTGTTGGAGTTAAAAAAAGAACATTAAATAACAAATCCCAATATATACACTATATACAATCGGTAACCATAAAATCAGTGGTAAATTAAGACATTATACACATTAATGTAAATAAAGTATGGTTAACAAAATAAAAGAGCTAATAATCAAAACCAGGAAAAAAAAAAAAAAAAAAAAACTCTAGAAGGTATTAATTATTAATAATATTTAAAACCTTCCCCAACACTCTGTTTTTTAAAGTCATTTTTATTGGACTCTTAACCAAGTTTTTTTGAGCATCAATATATAGGTAAGCCATTTTTTGAAAAGTATCCCAATTTAATTTTGTATGATCAAGCCAATTTTGAGTAATGTAAAGTTTTATAAGCGAACAAATAAAAATAAGTACGTGAGTATCCAATTTGGAAAGATGAACTATCAGTATATGAAGTATAGCAAATTCCCAGGACAGCATAGATTTATGATATCCCATTCTCTGCAGTCTTACCTTCAAAGAGGTCCAAAGTTTATGAGAAAAATGACAATACCACAGGATATGTAAAAGGTCAGCTTGGGGAAAGGAACAACATGTGCACGATGGAGATTTACTGGCATTAAATTTATTTAATTTATATGGAGTATGATAGGCGTTATTGCTAATCATTAATTGTGTGTAGATCAATTTCTTAAATGGAGTAAATTCTCTGGTGTTTCTGATTGCTAGAAGTTTTTGATTCTCAGTTATTTGAGAATTATGATTCAACCAGGTATTTGAGAAAAGACAGTTCTGGTCTAATGTTAACTTGTTTATCAGTTTATAAGACTTTGATAACATTTTCACTGATGACGATAATGTTTTAATTATCATTTTTAAATTATTAAGATCAAGTTCTGTAGGTTTTATGAGATCAAACTTTATCATAATTACCTCTCTTATTTGACGTAAAACTGTAGTGTATTTCCAACTAACTTTTAGAATCTTACGTAAATTTGCTAGTGACAAGTCTTTATATTTCAAGATATCCCAAACTTTTAACTTTTTAATAAGAGGATAATTTGTTAGATTAAATGGAGAGTTATCTAACATTATGTTCGGATTTAGATGAAGTGGTTGAAAGAGGTGAAAAAACTTATCAAGATTGCAGATTTTTAATAAATTCTGAAAAGCCTTAATCTTGTGTTTAAGAAGGATCGAAATTTTACAGGTGCTCTTCATATTTAAATAAATAAAAGAGATGGCCTCTGGATTTATATTTTTAGATAAAATATAACGATACCACATCCTAACACATATTGGGTACTGAATACCTTTACTACTATTAAAGTTAGATATAGTTAATAGCTTATTTGCTGAAACAATTAGATAATAAAGGTAGAAATTTGGTAATCCCAAACCTCCCTTATCTTTAGTAATTGACAATCTAGAATAGGTGATCCTAACCAATTTGGGAAACCACATAAATTTTGCTAATTCTTTATTTACCTTCTCGAAAAAAGACTTGGGAATTATCTGACCTGAAGAATTGAATTGATATAAAAATTTTGGAAGAATATTCATTTTAATTATTGCAGCTTTTGATAAAAGTGACAAATTTAGCTGTTCCCATCTATTCATGTCAGACATTATAGATTTCCATATTTTACTTATGTTGTTTTGAAATGAGGAGTGATTATTGTGCTCCATGTTAATTCCCAAATATTTCACACCAAAAGTAATCTGAATTTGTGAATCAGAAAACAAATACAATTTATGAACCTTATGATTTAAAGGAAGAATATGGGTTTTTGAAGGATTTATAAGATAATTCGAAGCAAGAGAGAAACGTTCAATAGAATTTGTTATTTTACTAAGGTCAGATAATGGAGTTTGGAAATATATTACTAGATCATCAGCAAATGCAGAAAAAAAAAATATTTGTGTTAAAGATCCTCGGAATATTATGAAAGGTGTTTTGAGTAATATATAACAGCAGTGGTTCCAAGTATATATTAAAAAGAAAAGGGGACAAGGGGCAACCTTGCCTTGTACCTCTGGTAATCTTTATAGGGGAAGACGTGTAACCATTAATATACAGACTAGTATACATATCCTTATATAATGTTTTTATTAAATTTATAAAGGATATGGGGAAATTAAAGCATGTCTTAGTTTGAAAAAGAAAATCCCAACATACTCTATCAAACGCATTTGATGCATCAAGAATCACTGCATATATTGGGTTAGAATCATTTTTTAAGAGATGAATAATAGATTCCAGAGTCAGGGTATTATCCCATGCATGTTTATGAGACATAAAACCTGTTTGGTCTTGAGAAATAATTGAAGGTAAAACCTGTTTTAATCTGTTTGCCAAAATTGATGATAAAATCTTTATGTCTATATTGATTAAAGAAATGGGCCTGTAATTTGAGGGGTTTGCTTTCTCTTTATTATTTTTCAGAATTAGTATAGTTTTAGACCTGTTCCAGTAAAGATCAGATATGTCCTTGATTTTAATGTAGTTGTATACTTTAAATAGAAAAGGAACAATTATCGACTTAAAGGATTTAAAAAATTCCGGTGTAAACCCATCTGGACCAGGAGATTTACCCAATTTAAGTCTATCAATTGAATCTGAAATTTCTTGAAAAGTAAGAGGAGCAGAAAGTAAATTTTTATGATTTTCATCTAACTTAGGGAATTTTAAAGAGCTTAGAAAACTATTTATATGATTGTTAATCAACGAATTGGATGAATTAGAGTATAACTCTGTATAGAGTAAAGTAAAAAGATGTATAATTTCCTTATCTGTATTATATAATTTATTTTTGTGTAATAAAGATGAAATTTTAGGTCTATCGAAGTTATTTTTAATTATTCTAGCTAAGATTTTAGACGGAACTTGAGCCCATTCTGAATAAGTAGCTAGTAATCTTTGATCTACTATAGAGAGGTTATTCTGATGTAGTAAGATTAGTTCTTTTTGATAGTCTATAATTTGCTTTTCAAGAACATTATCTTGATTTAGTCTAAATTGATTTTCGAGATACTGGATTCTAGACTTTAGAAAAACTTCTTTTTTATTATATAGCTTTTTAAGGTATGCAGATTTACAGATAAACATTCCTCTTAATCTCGCCTTACAAGCAGCCCATTGAACGTCATAAGGAATATCTGTTAAATCCATATCATGCTCCATTTCATGAATTATATCAGAACACTGTTTACATATATCATTATTTAAGAGTAAATTGTTGTTTAGCGACCAATTGTTTTTGTGAGTATTATTTTTATCATTATGAGTAATGTTTAGATTTAGTACAATTCTTGAGTGATCCGAAAAAAATCTGGGTTCAGTATAAAAATCCAATATAAATTTTGAAAGAAAATTAGAAACCAGAAAATAATCCAATCTAGACCAAGAGCGACAACATTTTGAATAATATGTATAAATTTCTTTCTTATTTGAGATTTTTATAAAATGCAGTGGGTCAATTAAATTATATTCAAAAATTAAATCTTCGAGGGCCAGAGATGCTTGGTAATTATAAGAAGTGGGACAGCTAGAGCGGTCAATTTCTGGATTTATGACTGCATTCCAATCCCCTCCTACTATAATATAATGATCCTTATAAGATGTGAGTATATTATATATTTTTAAGATAAAAGAATGTTGTTGACTACAAGGACCATATAAATTTAGAACCAAAAGTGGTTTATCAAGATTATGAAAAGTAGCTGTAAAAAGGCACCATCTACCTTCATTGTCGTATTTCTCATCAATTATACTCCCTAAGAATTTATGTTTAACAATTATGGCCACTCCCCTAGAATTAGAAGAATCCTCAGAAGCTACTATCTTCTTGATCCATTTTTTATTTTTTTCCTTGTCCCAAACATCACAAGGAATATGTGTCTCTTGAATAAAACAAATATTGGCTTGTGATTTAAATATCAAATGGAATAATAAGGATTTTTTGAATTTGTTTTGAATTCCTCTAACATTCCAGGACTCAACTATTATGTCATTTGTCATAAGAGCAATATAGGCTAGATATTAAATTAATGAAAATATAATGTATTAACCTGAACAGAATAGAACTAATACCCAACAGAAAAACAATACATCTCTTCTGGTCTTGATTAGATAATATCACAACAATAAATGTACCCACAAAGAAATAATAATTATGGAATTATACACTTCCTTCTTTCTAGCCCTAGTGCCTGCCCACCATTCCCCTATTACAGAAGGAAGATCAAGAAAAAAGAGAATAAAATTAGAATTTTTGGTTACCAAAATCTTCAATTTAGTACAAAAAGCTTTACTTAGAGCCCGTAAAAGGACTAAAACCCACACAATAAAACTAAACATATTTACAAATCTGTCTAAACTCAAGACGTCCAACATATTCAATCCCTATACAGTTATAACCACTGGCTCCTATAATACCGAAAGGTCTAAAATTTAAATGTTTTTCCTCACAAATCTCATATGCAAATTTTGGCCTAAATAAGCAGATAAATTGCAATTTGTCATATGAATTATATTGTTTGTTAAAACGTAAATTTGAATTACCAGAGTATAACTAGATTAATTAACTAAAATTATTATGTACAGCCAAATATCTAACTAAACTGAAGAACATGTTTAGAATTATAATACATTAAACTAGGACTAATAAATATTAAACTAAAAGATAAAGGAAGATCTGACCCCAAATCAACATCAAATGCCATTTTGTAAACCTGAATAAGTTAAATCAAATATATGCAAATCTAATAAAAAGATTAAGCCTATTACTAAGTAAAAAATAACAGCATAAACATCATCCATCTTAAGTGCCATTTACATACAACATGTCTGCAAACAAACTATTGTTAAAATTACAAGCCTATAAAAACAGCCTATACTTCCTCTACAAAAATACAGCATAAATATACCTAACACAACACTTTAAATTTCGATAAAAGGGAAACAATAGACCCTAAACAATCACAATAAGACACAAGATCCAATAACAGAAGTGATCTGACATGAAATATCTACTCCAAATCACAAGGGTTATTACAACACAATATATATGACCAGGATAATAGCCAAAAGAGTTCCAACATCTGATAAGCCATTCAAAGGAGATTCCTGACCAACTTGCCATCATTAGAGATGAAAAACTACCCCTAACCATGTCTCAGGGAAAATATATTCCTAAATACATGTAAAATAAGAGACCACAGAAGCAACACACATCAGTATTTCCAAATAAAACATTAACTATCAGAGACCATAAAAATCTGTATGTATTTTGCCCCAAATTTGATTTGACATCTAGAAGTAGAATGAATTTTCCAGTTAGTTTTAACTAGATACCATTACAGAAAAAAGCACAATCTAAAAATATATCCAGATGTCAGTGCATATAGTTATTAATCCAATAAGCAGAAATTTGTTATTTAAAAACATCAAATAAATTTAAATATAAGGGCTTAATGTTAGAACAGAAAGGTATACTGAACTAACGTAAGTCATATCCATCTAAATAAAACATTGAGAGATATTTGCGTTATGGAATAAATGTGCAAGTTACTTTTTGAACTGAAATGTTAGCGTAAACACATAATTTGAGACATATCTCTCAGTTGCATTCAATAACATACAGATCAGTCCACTTGTTAAGAAGACACGACCCCTGTAAAATACATCTATGCTGTTTACCTTGAGTTTAACATAAATCAAATGTTAAATCTGCATTTATAAACTTTAAACTGAAGAGAACCATACCATTAGTTCACAATAAGGATGCTTCCGTCTTTGAGACAATATCTATTGAGTTTCTTAAAGGCATACAAAACGTATGAAGCATCCAACATCCCCGTTTAGCTTGCAACAGCTTATTTCATATAAAAGAACTCTGCACATACCATGAAATCTTCACTTGCTCAACAATACACAGTGCGATAATTAGCTTAAACTGTAAAGTGCTGAGTTTAGAATTACCCGGTGTCTGTATGCGCTCAAATTGCTTGTATAAGTGATGACGTCACTCTGAGGCTCCGTAGATTCAACATAAAGCGCGTGTGTCTATCAGAGAGTCTGTTACTGCAAAAATGAACAATCTTACACTTTTTAAAGTCTCAAGAGGTGAATAAATTCCCTCCAAAATGTCATAAGAGAAATTTCAGCAATAACAGTATATTTAGATATGGATTCATATGCTGTTACAACGGAACTCAATGTCAGCAACTAAATATATGAGAATGTTAAAATATTAAACTAGTGATAACTGTCAAAAACAATAAAAGGAACTTGAGCATACTATAATAAAAGCTTAATTAACAGTTTATGTATAGACAATTATGAATCAATTAAGTACTTTAAGTCACTTTTTCAATTAGAGACACAACATATTAGCTAAAAAAATATTAGCACAATTAAAGCTTGATAAAGAATGCATTATTAAGACATAGATTCAGGAAGCTTCTTGAATATTTTTAGGAATATTTCTTTTGCTTCCTTAGGATCTGTAAGGGTAAACTTTCTGTCATTATAAGTAAAAGACATGGAATTCGGATAACTCATTCTAAACCTTATCCCTCTTTTAATAAGATCTGCACAATAAGGTGAACGCTTTTGTCTTTTCACTTTTATTTGTTGAGGAAGATCCTGTGAAAATGACAGTTTATGGTTTTTCCAGACAAACTGTTTTTTGGTTTTTGCTGCTTCTAAAATCTGAAAAGTGTCTTGAAAATTCAGTAACTTAGTATATATGATCCGAGGAGAGGTAGAATCCTGACTGGCACGCAATGCTCTATGTGCTCTCTCTATAATTACAGTTTTTGAAGTTGCCTCACAGTTTAATAATGCCTCAAAAATCTGTTTTGTCACTGATAACAAGTTTTGATTTTCATAGGATTCTGGCAAACCTCTGATAATAATGTTATTTCTACGGCTTCTAGCTTCTAAGTTCAGCAATTTAGCCTGAATTTCTGTAATAATCTTATCTTTAGCTTTAATATCTCTTTCCGCTGTGTCAGTTCTTATTTCTAAAGCAGTATTTTTACTTTCAATAATATCCATTCTCTCACTTATTTGCTTTAGAGTCTTACCAAAGTCAGTAAATTGTTCAGAGAAATTTTGAATAGCATTTTGAATTGGTTGTAATGCTAATTTTAGTTCATCTAAATTAAAGTTTGAGTCATTTGCATCTTTATTACTTACTTTAGTACTTTCAGAAGGATGTTTAGTGGTTCTTAGTCTTTTTGAACTGGTATCCTTCTCAGGTGAGAGCATTGAAGAGAATTTGGCCTTTGTTGCCTTTGTCTCCATGGAGTCAGTTTTAGCAGCCATGCCCAGAGTGGAGGTGTGAAGTCAGGATAGCAAAATCTGGGAGGAGTCTTTAAGCTGGATGTGTCCAAGACAATTGAAGCCACAAAAACTGTTCTGAGGTAAAATAATTCCAAAGCTGAGATTTCCAAGGAAGAAAATAATCCAAATATGAAGACAAACTCTTAGAGAAGTATTTTGTTTAAAAAACTGAGGAAAAATATCACTCCAAAGTTGTAAAAAAAGTTAGATATTAAATAACTGTGAGGAGCTCAGTGAGTAGGGACTAATCTAGTCGGCAGCCATCTTGAAAAAGATGAGCTGTTTAAGGGTTTGTAGGCACTATCAGGTCTTTCAGTACTTGAACCCAAGGTGCCATGAAACTGGAAGAAACCACTTAGCTACAATCAGATAATAGGGAGCCAGTTTTTACAGGACATTATTATGGAATACCATGCCTCAGATTGCAATGTCCTGGTGGAGAGAGACCTTTTGGATAATGCCAGTTTATACAGACCCCTGATTTAACATGTTTTGCTCAGAGAATATCCAATATCTGAGGTGCTTTTACACTTTAGGTCTTCATAAGGATATATATTTAAATATATCTATACACACACATATATCCACCAGGTGTATTCCCTCCCTCCCATATTTTAAAACCACTCTGAAAGATTTCCTAAAATCTGGATTTGTTCTTGCACAAAACCAGGATAAACTATATCCCAAAATGTGAACAAGTACCTTTTCATTCCTTATATCCCATTACTCTCCCTTCTTCACTTATTTACTTGGTGCTATCTAATTCTCTTCCCTGACTTTCTCTCTAAATATACCATAAGCCTTTTCCCTCACTTCATATTGCAATTCCTATTTGTATTAGACTAACATCTTTAATTTCTGTATGAACTGTCTAAAATCACTTTAAATATTAAATGATTGTCATATACCTTGTATTGATTCTTAACTCATGTTGTTATATTATGTCTAATTTGTTATAATTATTTAAACTGCCATTTTGCTTTATTTTTTAAGATTGTAAAATTATTGTTCTTAAAATGTTTTGTAATAATATGGAGCTTTTCTCCCTGGGCCTCCAATAAAAATGGTCTTCTACTCAGTTGGACTTTCCTGGTAATCAAATGTCAATAAATAAATAAATAAATAAATAAGGAACCTCTATACATATCCATATATATATATATATATATATATATATATATATATATATATATATATATATATATATATATATATATATATATCTACACACACACACACACACACACACACACACATATCAGCTGTGAGATAACACAGAAATGGGAGAAAAGGAAAAATGTTCTTATGCCCAGAAACACAAAATAATAAAATAAGAAATTATCAGACAAGGCAAAGACTACTGTTTCGACAAAAGCAGCCATTCGACTATTGGCATATCACATGTGTGTATGTGAGTGTAACTATATACACGCACACACACACACACACACACACACACACACACACACACACACACACACACACACACATATTGGAGACATACATTTAATTAATGCAACTAATATTCATTTCATTGATTAATTAGAGTGCATTAAGTCAATGGCTGAATTATCACTGTTGTGTAGCTATATATGTGAATGAAAAAGGCTAGTTGTGTACCATTCACTTACACACAAAAGGGGCCACGTGTTTTCTTTGCTGAAACCAGGAAACAGTGTGGTAAGGGATTTAGTCCTTGTCTCCAGAACTTTGGGATATTGGAGTTTATCTAATGGTGGAAAGAGATGATGGGTTGCCAGCTTTTTAATATTGTTGCAGAGTAGATGAGTTTGACTGGCCCCTCTGATGATAGGAGGTAGCCATGTCAGGAGCAGTAGAGCAGTGGATGTATGATTTGTGCCAGCACACCTAGCTGGAATTTTGTAAATAATTATATGTCATTTGTATATCAAACTGATTTGTACAGATGCTTTTGCTGAATATGTGTTTGTAAGGTACGCTTGTGTTAAAATGTATCAACAGTTTACCCTGCTGGAATAAAAAGAAATGTACATGTATTGTTGTAACTGAATTAAATGTATATGTTTTAATAGAAGATACTGGGAGAGCAGAGGTTAACCAGCTAGCTTTAAGAAACATAAGGAAAATATAAATGAGCTGTTAAACCATTAAAATGGAAATAGGACTGGAGACAGTGGGTCTGGAAAAAGCCTTTGTTTGTTACCTCAGTAAACAGAGGGGAAGACCTAGACATTGACATAAATGCTTAGCTATGCATTGTAGTCATCTTTGCTAAATTCCTATCTCAGCTTCAAAGGGGGAGACTGTGAGAACCTAGAGTCAGTTGACCAGATGAGGTCATTCTGCAAGCCGTCTTATATATTATAATTTACAGGGATTAATCTCTGAGTATTGAATATTCTGTTTTGGGGAACCTGACTAGAAAGACTGCTCATATATTTCATTGAGCCTTGTTCTATCAAGTAGGTTATTAGGGAATAGTAATTCTCCTAGATTCAGTCAAGAATACAGTGAAGCTTAGTTTAGAGATTGTTTTTCTTTATTTACATGAGTCTGCCCATCAATGTTATTTTCAATATTTCCTGTGATTTGAAGTCTGTGGTTTACTGTGAATATATATTTACTATTTTCTTGATCTATTATTATTTATTATTAAATATATTTAAAGTTTTCATTGTGACTGGTCCCTTTTAGAAAGTACTTAACCTTTGAGAGTGTGGGCCACTCCAGAAGACCTAGCCGCTTGGTCAACTACTACAATTTGCATCAGTATTAATATTACACAGTATAATTGGACACCATTGGTTAAGGGCTTTAAGTAGCCAATTGTGGCGTGTCTGGTGGCAGTGATATCCTGGGCAGAAGAGGGAATAGCAGGTAAATCTGTGCCAGCCTTTCCCATGTGTGTGTGTGTGTGTGTGTGTGTGTGTGTGTGTGTGTGTGTGTGTGTGTGTGTGTGTGTGTGCGTGTGTGCAAAATCAAATCTTGCAGTGTGTGTGTGTGTGTGTGTGTGTGTGTGTGTGTGTGTGTGTGTGTGTGTGTGTGTGAGAGCTACTTGGGGCAGGGACACAAAGCACTGGTTTTAAAGGGAGACAGTGCTGAACGACTTGGCTTGGACAGTCCAGCCGAGGACCTAACCCTACAGCTGTACCAGTTAACAGTTTATGTATAGACAATTATGAATCAATTAAGTACTTTAAGTCACTTTTTCAATTAGAGACACAACATATTAGCTAAAAAAATATTAGCACAATTAAAGCTTGATAAAGAATGCATTATTAAGACATAGATTCAGGAAGCTTCTTGAATATTTTTAGGAATATTTCTTTTGCTTCCTTAGGATCTGTAAGGGTAAACTTTCTGTCATTATAAGTAAAAGACATGGAATTCGGATAACTCATTCTAAACCTTATCCCTCTTTTAATAAGATCTGCACAATAAGGTGAACGCTTTTGTCTTTTCACTTTTATTTGTTGAGGAAGATCCTGTGAAAATGACAGTTTATGGTTTTTCCAGACAAACTGTTTTTTGGTTTTTGCTGCTTCTAAAATCTGAAAAGTGTCTTGAAAATTCAGTAACTTAGTATATATGATCCGAGGAGAGGTAGAATCCTGACTGGCACGCAATGCTCTATGTGCTCTCTCTATAATTACAGTTTTTGAAGTTGCCTCACAGTTTAATAATGCCTCAAAAATCTGTTTTGTCACTGATAACAAGTTTTGATTTTCATAGGATTCTGGCAAACCTCTGATAATAATGTTATTTCTATGGCTTCTAGCTTCTAAGTTCAGCAATTTAGCCTGAATTTCTGTAATAATATTATCTTTAGCTTTAATATCTCTTTCCGCTGTGTCAGTTCTTATTTCTAAAGCAGTATTTTTACTTTCAATAATATCCATTCTCTCACTTATTTGCTTTAGAGTCTTACCAAAGTCAGTAAATTGTTCAGAGAAATTTTGAATAGCATTTTGAATTGGTTGTAATGCTAATTTTAGTTCATCTAAATTAAAGTTTGAGTCATTTGCATCTTTATTACTTACTTTAGTACTTTCAGAAGGATGTTTAGTGGTTCTTAGTCTTTTTGAACTGGTATCCTTCTCAGGTGAGAGCATTGAAGAGAATTTGGCCTTTGTTGCCTGTGTCTCCATGGAGTCAGATTTAGCAGCCATGCCCAGAGTGGAGGTGTGAAGTCAGGATAGCAGAATCTGGGAGGAGTCTTTGAGCTGGATGTGTCCAAGACAATTGAAGCCACAAAAACTGTTCTGAGGTAAAATAATTCCAAAGCTGAGATTTCCAAGGAAGAAAATAATCCAAATATGAAGACAAACTCTTAGAGAAGTATTTTGTTTAAAAAACTGAGGAAAAATATCACTCCAAAGTTGTAAAAAAAGTTAGAAATTAAATAACTGTGAGGAGCTCAGTGAGTAGGGACTAATCTAGTCGGCAGCCATCTTGAAAAAGATGAGCTGTTTAAGGGTTTGTAGGCACTATCAGGTCTTTCAGTACTTGAACCCAAGGTGCCATGAAACTGGAAGAAACCACTTAGCTACAATCAGATAATAGGGAGCCAGTTTTTACAGGACATTATTATGGAATACCATGCCTCAGATTGCAATGTCCTGGTGGAGAGAGACCTTTTGGATAATGCCAGTTTATACAGACCCCTGATTTAACATGTTTTGCTCAGAGAATATCCAATATCTGAGGTGCTTTTACACTTTAGGTCCTCATAAGGATATATATTTAAATATATCTATACACACACATATATCCACCAGGTGTATTCCCTCCCTCCCATATTTTAAAACCACTCTGAAAGATTTCCTAAAATCTGGATTTGTTCTTGCACAAAACCAGGATAAACTATATCCCAAAATGTGAACAAGTACCTTTTCATTCCTTATATCCCATTACTCTCCCTTCTTCACTTATTTACTTGGTGCTATCTAATTCTCTTCCCTGACTTTCTCTCTAAATATACCATAAGCCTTTTCCCTCACTTCATATTGCAATTCCTATTTGTATTAGACTAACATCTTTAATTTCTGTATGAACTGTCTAAAATCACTTTAAATATTAAATGATTGTCATATACCTTGTATTGATTCTTAACTCATGTTGTTATATTATGTCTAATTTGTTATAATTATTTAAACTGCCATTTTGCTTTATTTTTTAAGATTGTAAAATTATTGTTCTTAAAATGTTTTGTAATAATATGGAGCTTTTCTCCCTGGGCCTCCAATAAAAATGGTCTTCTACTCAGTTGGACTTTCCTGGTAATCAAATGTCAATAAATAAATAAATAAATAAATAAATAAGGAACCTCTATACATATCCATATATATATATATATATATATATATATATATATATATATCTACACACACACACACACACATATCAGCTGTGAGATAACACAGAAATGGGAGAAAAGGAAAAATGCTCTTATGCCCAGAAACACAAAATAATAAAATAAGAAATTATCAGACAAGGCAAAGACTACTGTTTCGACAAAAGCAGCCATTCGACTATTGGCATATCACATGTGTGTATGTGAGTGTAACTATATACACACACACACACACACACACACACACACACACACACACACACACACACACACACACACATATTGGAGACATACATTTAATTAATGCAACTAATATTCATTTCATTGATTAATTAGAGTGCATTAAGTCAATGGCTGAATTATCACTGTTGTATAGCTATATATGTGAATGAAAAAGGCTAGTTGTGTACCATTCACTTACACACAAAAGGGGCCACATGTTTTCTTTGCTGAAACCAGGAAACAGTGTGGTAAGGGATTTAGTCCTTGTCTCCAGAACTTTGGGATATTGGAGTTTATCTAATGGTGGAAAGAGATGATTGGTTGCCAGCTTTTTAATATTGTTGTAGAGTAGATGAGTTTGACTGGCCCCTCTGATGATAGGAGGTAGCCATGTCAGGAACAGTAGAGCAGTGGATGTATGATTTGTGCCAGCACACCTAGCTGGAATTTTATAAATAATTATATGTCATTTGTATATCAAACTGATTTGTACAGATGCTTTTGCTGAATATGTGTTTGTAAGGTACGCTTGTGTTAAAATGTATCAACAGTTTACCCTGCTGGAATAAAAAGAAATGTACATGTATTGTTGTAACTGAATTAAATGTATATGTTTTAATAGAAGATACTGGGAGAGCAGAGGTTAACCAGCTAGCTTTAAGAAACATAAGGAAAATATAAATGAGCTGTTAAACCATTAAAATGGAAATAGGACTGGAGACAGTGGGTCTGGAAAAAGCCTTTGTTTGTTACCTCAGTAAACAGAGGGGAAGACCTAGACATTGACATAAATGCTTAGCTATGCATTGTAGTCATCTTTGCTAAATTCCTATCTCAGCTTCAAAGGGGGAGACTGTGAGAACCTAGAGTCAGTTGACCAGATGAGGTCATTCTGCAAGCCGTCTTATATATTATATTTTACAGGGATTAATCTCTGAGTATTGAATATTCTGTTTTGGGGAACCTGACTAGAAAGACTGCTCATATATTTCATTGAGCCTTGTTCTATCAAGTAGGTTATTAGGGAATAGTAATTCTCCTAGATTCAGTCAAGAATACAGTGAAGCTTAGTTTAGAGATTGTTTTTCTTTATTTACATGAGTCTGCCCATCAATGTTATTTTCAATATTTCCTGTGATTTGAAGTCTGTGGTTTACTGTGAATATATATTTACTATTTTCTTGATCTATTATTATTTATTATTAAATATATTTAAAGTTTTCATTGTGACTGGTCCCTTTTAGAAAGTACTTAACCTTTGAGAGTGTGGGCCACTCCAGAAGACCTAGCCACTTGGTCAACTACTACAATTTGCATCAGTATTAATATTACACAGTATAATTGGACACCATTGGTTAAGGGCTTTAAGTAGCCAATTGTGGCGTGTCTGGTGGCAGTGATATTCTGGGCAGAAGAGGGAATAGCAGGTAAATCTGTGCCAGCCTTTCCCATGTGTGTGTGTGTGTGTGTGTGTGTGTGTGTGTGTGTGTGTGTGTGTGTGTGTGTGTGTGTGTGTGTGTGTGTGTGTGTGCAAAATCAAATCTTGCAGTGTGTGTGTGTGTGTGTGTGTGTGTGTGTGTGTGTGTGTGTGTGTGTGTGTGTGTGTGTGAGAGCTACTTGGGGCAGGGACACAAAGCACTGGTTTTAAAGGGAGACAGTGCTGAACGACTTGGCTTGGACAGTCCAGCCGAGGACCTAACCCTACAGCTGTACCAGTGGGGAGTCTTACTGGGGACTTGGAGGGAGGCAGATATAGAGAAATCCAGACCCTGGACTTAGTGTGTTCCCTGTATGCTCTTAAGGGAAATTGCGCTTGATGCAGAGAAGTCTGTATCTGGAAATACTGAGTGTATCCATTTGTATTCCAAGTGCATATCCCCCTCCAGCCTCCTTTATTACTGTCCCAGCAGGGAGGCTGTCACAGCCCCAGTAATTCTGATGGATGTTTTGTCCAATATGTTGAACCCACATGTACTTACATCAATGATTTCATATACATATACATATACATATACACACATAGATACAGATGATTTACTGTTACAAAGTCAGTGCTTGGAAGCTTAACTACTGGAAACACCAAAATGCACTGCCAAAACATGGAATATCAAATATATACCATGCTGACCACATCCTCGAACCTGGAAACACACTACTGCTCCAGACCAAGGAACAAGTGCTTACATGAGTCCGAAAGGTGGAAATGTTTAGCTTTGATATTGCTGATCTTTGGTATTCCAACTTTCACTGTCCACAGTTCCGATGCAGTCAAGTTTCTGTGCGCCCTGATTAATGACTCTCTCTGACACTCACATAAGATTCCATTACAAAAACTGGTTAAACAAATTTGAACTTTGCTAACAAAAAAAAAAGTCTTTGTCTTTAGGAAGAAATTTAGCAAATAATCTTTGTTTCAAAGTATCTTCTAATGATGATAAACCATTTGAAATAATCAACTCTTTAAAATTTCCTAAAGTTATAACAGAGCAAGAAGTCAGATTTGATCTATATTTATGTTATTTCACACCATGATTTCATCTAAAATTTGGACTTGTGGATACGGCTAGGCATTTCATGACAGACCATGCAATAGTTTCTGCATCAATGGTTGATCATAGTATGTGTCTGCAAATTGCTTTACAATTCAACCTAGACACCTGAACCCATTCGTTCATGTGAGCATTGACAGTCTGTTTTCTTTGAGGTCAAGTCTGCATATAACCCCCCCCACACACACACACACACACACACACACACACACACACACACACACACACACACACTATAAGTGCATAGGTAGTTACTAGGTAGATAGCTAACATGCATGTAGTCCAGGAGACCTTGTAACAGTCTATCTAATTTCCCAACTGCCCTAATACACTGTCTGATTAAAAGTCATGCCCTAGAGCACTGTCTGATTGAATTACTTGATCAGTGTCTCACAGTAGGCAAATGGAGGCTAAGGGAATCAAACCCTCAGCTACAAGAAACAGCTATTTAAGAGCTCATAGTTTTAATCTTCTGTGCTGACTGCCACAGCAGAAGGGGCAAAGTCCCATAATCTAATTTAACCAAATGATATGTTTTGCACTATTTTGGGGCATATTGCAAAAAACGTAATTGTCATCTGTTGAGCCAAACTGTTTTGAATGACTGAGATTGTCTGAAAAGTAATTCAGACATAAATGAAAAACATTAATGCTTATACAGTCACAAGCCTTTTTTCTGCTTCTAGGGTCTTAACCAGTTTTTATTTACCCCATCTTAATAATCAGGTTTACAGATGAAGATTAATGTCAGGACTTTCACTCCCTACTCACTGCTTCACTTATTCACCACTTCCCTTATTTCCAGATTAGAAAATAGCTTGAGTTCTACCAAGATCAAGCATGATGAATATAAAGACAGCATGTTCATTTGTTCAGTTCCAAGAAAAAATGCTGTGCCTTCTGCTCACAATTGGTTAGCATATTCCAACATGAAACCTTAGGTCATGTTGTGCACCTCTTATCCAGGCTCATACTGTAGTATAGCAATAACCCAAGCCTGGGTGTGGGTAATGCTGGATTTACCCACGGTTGGTGTGGTTTGGTCCCGAGGCGCCCGGGACCAAACAAAGCCAACCGTGGGTAAATACAGCATTACCCTCACCCAGAAGTGGGTTATTGCTATTATACCATGACATTATTTAAGAAAAGAAACTATTACTTTTCTTAAATAATGGCATAGTATAATGCCTGTTTACTGCCCTTCCACAGATGTCTGGCATCCGTGGCAGTTCTGATGTACTGCGCGCCTGCGCAGTACATCAGAGCTGTGGGCAAAAGCAATGGACAAAGCAAGATCTCTGTTGCTTTTTTTTTACTGTTTCGCTATGTTAAATGGGTTTAACATAGCGAGACAGCTTTAAAATAAGCAACGGAGATGTCTGTTGCTTATTTTAAAACTGTCTCGCTATGTTAAACCCATTTAACATAGCGAAACAGTAAAAAAAGCAACGGAGATCTTGCTTTCTCCGTTGCTTTTAAAACCTGTTCGCTATGTTAAATGGGTTTAGCATGAGACAGCTTTAAAATAAGCAACGGAGATCTCCGTTGCTTATTTTAAAGCTGTCTCGCTATGTTAAACCCATTTAACATAGCAAGACAGTGTTTTAAAAGTAGAGTTATACTAATGGAAAAAAGTCCGGGCGACCGGACCTTTTTCCATTAGTATAACTCGATTTACAATGTGCACGCTGGCCAATCAGCGTGCACGTTGTGGGGGGGGGGGTCATGGTATAATAATAGATTTGGCAACTCTCTTCTTAAAGGTTGTTGTTGTGTCTTTCGGCTTTTCCCAGTTAGGGGTCGCCACAGCGGAACTCCGGTCCGCTAAGGATTGGCGAAGGTATGCCCATTCACGCATGTCTCCACACATAAGATGCTCTAGCTGAGAATCGAACAGGACAACTTCTTAGTGTGAGGTGATGACGCTACCGCAGTATCCCAATTACATTATGTTAAACTACTCATAGTCTTCATTTCAGAAAAAAAAATAAAACTCTGCCGTGAATTATGGACACTGATTCTGTCTTTGGCATAATACACAATCTGTCCTCCCAGATTTTAATCCACTCAGTTTGTAATGTGTTTCTTAATATATCTTTTTTTCCTTCTTACTTAACTTCTTATGTACAATATTACTGCTTACACCATCTCAGTTAGTACCATAAGTGTATAATTCTAGCATCATAGTGACTTAGTGGTTAAGATTTTGGGGTTCCACCTTGAGCTCCCATTACTGTCTGTGTGGAGCATTTAAATAATGCCTGTGTATGTGTGAATTTTCTTCAGAGAAACTTGATTTCCTGTTATCTCTCAAAACATTATTGATGCACTTCTTTAAAATGTCTCTAAATATATTCTAGCTACTTTTTATCTTTGTAGCCTGTTTCAAAGCTGAAAAATGTCTTTGATGTAGGCAGTTTACTTACCTGACTAATGTAAGGGAGTTTGGTTCAAAAATCAAAACAGGCAGTGTGATCATTTAATAAAGGAGATGATAAAGAAATCACAAAAGAGATTTAAAAGCATCTAAAAGTACTAAATTGCACTTAAAGGAAAAAAGCTTTGTGATGGTATAAGCACCATAATACTAGGAAAGCAGTGAGGACACGAAAATGTTTTCAGAACCATGAAGATGTTCTTTGTATAATTAAGTAAACAGCCATTTATTTACATTTAAGAGATCTGTGGGTTTCAATAAATCCCTGGATTTTAAAGAGTCTCTGTGACACTATAATAATGAAGGCAAAAATGAAGTTAACTGACGTAAGAGGGTTGTGTGTTGAAATTAAGAAACAGCAGCACCAGTGTTCACATCAACTTAGGGGGTGCTTTGGAGTGCTTTGTATAGATATGGTCACTGGTTTATATAATTACAATTTATATCTGAAAGGCTGAGTAATTAAGTTAATACACGGAAAAAGAAAATTCTGAAAAATGAAGCTTTGTTATTTTGAATTACTAAAGAAAAGGGTGAATTTTAATTTTCATATTCAAAATATCTGTGATCAATTGCTGACTACTCAAAATGCTTTGGAAATCATAGTTATAAGATTATATGTTTAGATCTGAAATCTATATTAACAAGAAAAAAAAAAGACTGGGAAATCCACGTAAAGTATTTTACCAAAAATGCATTAAGTAGCATGACACAATACACATGTATTATTTGTCTTAAGACGTATGTACTTGGCAGGAGGTTTACAGACAAAATATTGAGTCGGGTTATTACTTGTTGACTTTGGCAACCATAAATGCTTGTTTTCTTTAAGAATACCAGGGTGTTGCCTCATTGCACACTGGGCATAGAGGCAGAGCAGGAGTAGGGTACTAAAAAGAGATTATGGCAGCAAATATGAGGCTGTGCTGGTATCCTTCAAATTTCTCTCTAACTTATAATAGCAGATTAGGTGCAGCAAGGGGTCAGGTGGATCTTGACAGCTGAGGTCGTGGAAAGGCACCTAGGGCCAAAATATTAAAAAAAAAAAAAAAAAAAAAAAAAACTGAGGAAGCAGAGGGGGACAAGCAGTTTTATGAGACTCTGGCATTAGTAAAATGTGCGCTGTCTCTTTTTTATCACACTACATAAGCAGCTGAACATTTCCCTTGTCTCACAGACTGTATTATCTAGATGAAACCATCAGCAATAGCATGCACTGCAAATTAAGCAAAGAAAACAGATAAAGAAAAATACCTGTTTAAAATCTGGTAATGGATTCCTGTAATCCACTTGTAGAAGGTTTCCAATGATAGGTAGGGCCCACGGTCCAGGAGGAAAATTTCTGGGTCTCCTCCACTTCCAGAAGAGAATCCCCACCATAATAACAAACAGAGCTATCCAAAAATGAAGCATGTTTGCTGAAAACTCTAACAGAAACTGATAACAAAGCTCCAATGTCCTTTTATAAAGTCTGCAGCAGAGATAAGACCTTTAAAACAGAAAAATGCATTGCTTTGAAAAGTAGAACAAGCTACGAATCAATGAAGTGGATTTCTCAGAAGTGATTATGTAAGAATTTTGGCATCTGAGTCAATTTTCTCTTAATGCATGCCATGTGTATTTTGCAGCAGTTGAGTTCACTTTTTGTTTCTCTTTGTTCATGTGAGAGTCTTGTGAATTTTACTCGATTGCTTATCTTTTGTAGCTTTTATTTCGAGTACATATTCAGTGGTAACATATTCTAAACACTCTGCTGTCTGTTAATGTGCATATAAATGATAGCTTCCAAGTTTTAAAGAGAGATAGAAAGGAGCTTTCTGAAGTTTATTTCAGTAGGTCATGCTACTTAATGCTAGGAGCTTTAACCTGAAAATGTACTCACTGGAAGCTGTCCTTACACTGGAAGATGCTGATGTCTGCGCAGTCACGGAAACTTGGTTCAGGGCTGCAGAGAGCACCCCTGTCTTGCCAGGCTATACCTCATTCCACACATTCTGACCCCAAAATGAAGTTGGGAAGACTAAGGATGGTGGGGTATCTATGTTTGCCAGCATGACACACTGGAATCACTCCAGGTGTAACTGGCAATTGGCAAGACACCCATCCAAGTTATATCCAACTATAGACCCCCTCCATGATTCAGGACACCCAATCCTCCTGCCTGGACTACACGATTCCATCAAGGTACCCCCAACAGCCTGATCTTTGGTGACTTCAACTACCCCACCATAGACTGGGTGAACTATTCCTGCACTAACCTCCTGAGGGAAGGTATCAGTAGCTTCACATCACCACCCTCTTCAGAGGATTCAGATAACTATGTGGAACAGTACACAAATGCAGTATATAAGCACCTGTACAACTGCATGGACTCAGCCATACCCAACAGAACTAAAACCTGCTCCTCAAGGAAACACAAACCTGTTTAGTGGACATCGTCTATCAACAGGCTTTACAACAAAAGGAAGAAACTGTTGCTCAAGGATAAAAAAGAACAAATTCAAAACTGGAAAAACTTCCTTCTCAGCCTCAAAAAGCAATTTAGATCACTAGTGAAAATCTCCAAAGCCAATTATGAATTGAAACTAGCCTCCAAAACAAAGGGAAACCACAAAGCCTTCTTCAGTTACATCAGGAACCTCCATGGCAATGCCCAGGTTTGTTCCGAATTAGTTTTTAATGGTACCACTTACACTGATCCTGTTGACTTAGCCAACCTGCCAGCAGATTGGTTCAGTGCAAACGTCACCCCCCCCCATCCCCCCAAAGGCCCATTCAACATCCCCTATACTGATCTTGCACCTCACATCTGCATAAATCAAGTGTTAAAGGTCCTATCCCAGGCAAAGAATACAGCTTCCATGGGACCTGATAGTATCCGAGGCTGTATTTTGCACTACCTCCAGAAAGAACTAGCTTTGCCATTGAGCACCCCATTCAACCACAGTGTAAGTACAGGCTTCATTCCAACAGAGTGGAAAACTGCCATTTTCATCCCCTTGTACAAAGGTGGTTCTACTACTGACCCTGGAAACTATCGCCCCATTAGCTTGACAAGTCTGATCTGTAAAGCCATGGAGTGTATTATTATGGATCTCATAAACATGGACATAGACATTCTCGAAGCACTTGACCCCACCCAGTTCAGAATTGTCAAGGGCATATCTTGCCTGTTGACCCTGGTTGACTTCTTTGAGACTGTCACCAAGGTCCTGGATGAGGGAAAGGCAGTACATACAGCTTACCTTGACTTGGCATAGGCCTTTGACACAATCCCCCACTCAGGCATCATTGAAAAGCTAACACAACTTGGCATAAATCCCTATATCATCAGATAGGTAACCAACTGGCTTATAGACAGTACCCACAAGGTCAAAATAGGTGCCTCCACCTCTGACAGCAGACCTGCCACTAGTTGTGTTCCCCAGGGACCTGTCCTGGGACCCCTACTGATTGGCATCTACTTCTCAGAGGTCCAGGCAAAGACAAAAGGCCTGTGGCTGACCAAGTTTGCAGATGACTGTAAATTGGGTGCTATCATTGACTCCCCAAATGATATTAACATACTGCAAGAAGGTCTCACAGCAACAAATGACTGGTGTCAACATCATGGCCTTATGTTAAAGGCAAAAAAAATGTATTATCATACCATTCAGCAAAAACACAGTCCCTGCTGATTGCCACATTAATGGCAACCTCCTGGGTACTCAGGTTGACAACAATCTCACATTCGACCATCATGTAGCAGCAGAGGTCAGAAAAGCCTTTTACTTGGTTCATCTCATAAGTAAAGGGACTGCATCCAGAAAAGGTAAGTTATTACCTATTAAACCTAAAATAAGGCACACACGGAGCTCAGCAAAATGGACAACTGCTTTAATGAACGAGCACAAAAACAATCCACAGCAAGCTAAATCACAGCAGCACAGCACAGCAAAAGAAATTGCAAAGCACAAGCAACAGCACAGTAACGCTGTAAAGTTAATCCACATACGTTTTCGTCACAATAACTTCATCAGATACCTAACTTCTCTTCCTTTGATGAATAAATAAACTAATCTAATTCAAATGAACCAATGAGTGAACAAATTCAATTACACATGCAAAATGCATTAAAACACATGAACCTTAAAGGTGAATGAATCTAAAAGTTAAAACCAAAAGTATATATAATAAATAGATATGTATATATATATATGTTGTTATATAAAATACTTCAAACATAAACCTTGGTTAAAATTGCTTTGTTGAATATAAGTATTACCAACACAAACCTGAAATGCTTCTAAAAATGTTTTTTCAAAAGCAGAAGCTAAATTAAATCCAAAATACAATGAAATCGCACCATCTTGTGGAAATTAAATTAAATGCATGTTCATCTTGTTAAAAGATAAATACATATATCATTATTAAAATAAACCATAAAATGCTTACATATATAATATATAAAATTATTTAAAAATATAAATATTATAATAACAACATACTATAATTTAGCTGATCTCAATTTCAGCACAGGTTTCAAGGATAACATTTCATTTAAACCAGGGGCAGAACTCGCATCAAGAATAATTTGCCAATATAGCTCCCTATATTCCAACTGAGTCTCCCAAGGCCCTCCCCTGGGGTCTCGTGAGACAACTTCTATGAAAGAAAAATGAAATTTAGCTTTGCCACAATTGTTTTGATGTTTAAACAGAGCATTATTATCTTTTCTTTTCCTTATCTCATATAAATGCTCATAAATTCTCTGCCTCAATTTCCTCTCGGTCTTGCCAACGTAAAAAGAGTCACAGATTTCACATGTAGCAATATAAATCACAACTGTGGTATTACAGTTGGCAAAACCTTGAGTAGTAATATACTTGTTCCTCTTTTTCAAAAGAACAGAATCACCTTCCTTGATGTTAATGCAATATGGGCAACGCCCACATTTTCGTGTCTTTTTTTGTTATTATTATTATTATAAGTTATTACCTATCTGTACTCCTCCCTCATTAGGCCAATAATTGAGTAAAACACTCCGTTTGGTATGTACCTCTCCAAACACCTGCACCAACTGGACAGGCCACAGAGATACCTCACAAAGAGAATCCATAGCCTCCAACACCTGTCCTATACAGACAGGATCAGATCACTATCACTCTACTCAGTATCGTACAGAATGCTCAGAGGTGATCTGTGTCTCGCCTACAAGGCAATATTGGACCTTGCCTTACTAGAGATGCTCCATATCCATAAGTCTAACTCCTCAAGCATTACCCACTCCAAAGCCCAAAATCTAATATGTGACATCAGCAAAACCTGCAGGAGAGACAGGTTTGTCTCCCAGAGGCTGCTCTGTCTCCAGAATAGACTTCCCATACATGTCAGAATACCCCAGAGGTTTACTGACTTTAAACTACTGCGATCATACATGCTCAGTCTCTGGCTGCACTCTCAAAATGGCACTAGGAATAGCACGTGCCTGATATTTATATGTGCACACTCAGCCTTTGACATGCTTATTAAAGCTACAGCACATACATTCTGATCTACATCCTCCCTCTTTGAAAAATAGATCATGCAACGTTATTAATCTATTTGGCATGCAGATATCACAGGTAGTTCTTTGTCATTCATTTATACAAGATTAAGTACTACAAATATACAGCTAAGACCATGTTGCTGCATATTTTACACTGGGCCTAGATATTCGACCATATTGTGTGACATAAAACTGTGAATTTGATTTAGCAACTGGAGCTTGGAACAATGTTGTGATGATGATTCTGGTACAGGAAGAAGATGCCTGCAATTTCTCCTGTACTCCTCACCCTTGGATTCCACAAGGTAGGATCTCGGCTCGGCACATATACCTGTAACCTGATCAATCTGGTCGAAGCCTTTTGCCATTTGTATTCTTACTGTCTCTCCTTCCCTCAATGGATGAAGAAATCTGCTCAATTTATTATAACTGGACTTCTGGATAGAACGCTTCTTCAGTAATTGAGCCTTCATAGTTTTGTTGTTCTTAGCTTTAGGCCTCAATAAACTGGAACTAATAGGTAGCATTGTACTGGTTTGCCTGGATAAAGGTCTGTGAGCAGGTGAGCCAAGAATATCATCATGGGGTATGTTTCTGAGATTAAGTAAATTCAAAACGACATCAATATTTTAATGCTTTGACCTTTCAAGTAATTGCTTTACACACTTCACTGCACGTTCATCTAGCTCATTTAACTGTGGATATTCAGGGCTGCTAGTAACATGTACAAAGTCTCATTCTCTTGAAAATTTCTGAAACGACTAACTAGTAAATTGAGTACCATTATCAGAAATAACTTTGTGTTGACTACCATGGACTGAGAAATGACATTTCAACTTGGTAATAACAGCAGTGGATGCTAGCTTAGATAGTAAGTCAATCTCAAACAAATTCAAATAAGAGTTTACCAGTACTAAGTAGTGTTGATTGTTTCACTTGGAGATATCAGTTGCTACTGTTGACCGAGGTAGTTCAGGAAGTTAACTTAGCTGAAGTGGTTCTCTTTGCAAATGTGTTCTAGTACTGTTGCACACTTAACAAGAAGAACACACCCCATCAATTTCTTTCAGTAATGAAGGCCAAAATACTAGTTCTCTTGGTCTTTTCTTAGTGGATGCAGAACCTGGGTGACCATGACGCGAAATCTGAATATATTCTTGTTGTAAAGAAACAGGAACAACAATTTTAGGACCTTTGAAAACAATGCCATCTTCCATCAAGTTTCATCTCTGTATGAAAAATAGGTTTGCACTTCAGGTGGTAAACTAAATTGCTTTGACAGACATCCAACATTTATGTAGTGATTTGAGCTTTTGCAAAATTAGATCAGTCTTTGTGTGATCTCTTAACTCATAAAGCCTAATGATAGAAAAATTATGCACTGCCATCACGTCAAAGTCAAAATTCTCTGCTTTAAGCTGTTCCATTGTATTTCTGGGTGATCTGGACAATGTATCAGCCAGACAGAGTAGTCTGCCCTTCGTGTAGACCATTTTTGAAATTGCACCCCTGCAATTTGAGCATTATTCTCTGCAATCTCGCAAGAGCTGAATGCATAGGCTTCTTTAGAATAGGGACTAGAGGTTGGTGGTCAGTTTCAATCTGAATAGCTCAACCATAAAAATAATAATGAAACTTGAAACATGCAAATACTGTTGCCAAAAGTTCTTTCTCAATTTGAGCATACTGCATTTCAATTTGGGTAAGTATTCTAGATGCATAGGCCACTGGTCTGCCCTCTTGAAGAATAACTGCACCAAGACCAGATTCTGAAGCATCACAGAAAACAGTGACTAGTTTATTCACATCATAGTATCTTAATATAGGTGGGGTGACAATTTTCTGCTTAAGGTCTTCAAATACGTTTTGGTGCTGTTCTAACCATGACCATGTAACATTTTTGCACATCAGCTCTGTTAAAAGTGCTGTCAGCTCACTGAAATATGGTATAAACTTCCCTGAATGGTTGACTATGCTTAGGAAATGTGTAAAGCTTGAACATCATCTGGTGCAGACATCTCAAAAATAGCTGTTTGCTTGGTCGGGTCTGATCTCAAGCCAGTACTGGTAAATAAATGACCTACATATGTAACTTCTAGAAGCCTGAATTTGCACTTCACTGGTTTGAGCTTCAAGTTTACTTCATGTGCTCTGTCTAGAACCCTCTTTAAGTTTCTGTCATGCTCTGCTTCACCATTACCTGCAAACAATAAATCATCGACTATTATGGCACAAGGATAACCCAAAAAAATGTTTACAATTGCACACTGGAAGACTTCATTTGTAGAATTTATTCCAAATGGTATCCTTAGGAATATGTATGCCAAATGGGGTACCAAAAGTGGTTAGTAATGAGGATTTGCGATCAAGCATCACATGCCAAAATTATCTTTTTACATCCAAGAAAGAAAAAACAGTGGCATTCAGTAATAGAGCTACGACCTCTTCAACTGTGCTCATTGGATGATGCGGTCTCTTCAATGCTTTGTTCACATGTCTTGGGTCAATACATATTCCGATTTTATTTGAGCCTTTTTTTGTGAGCTGCTACCATAGACAACACTCATTCACGTGGTTCTGTAACTGGACAAGTCACACCTTGCTGTACCATTTTATCCAACTGAGCTTTAGCTTTATCTTGCATGTCTATCAGAACTCTTCTCGCTGGTCTGACTACTGGAGAGACCTCTGGGTCTAACGTCATGGAAAATACAACTGGAAGTTTGACCAACTTGTCATAGAAAACATCAGCATACTCTAAGAAATAGCTTCAGAAAAATTGGAACTAGGAGATGTACTTATGTGATGGACTTCTTTGTTAAAAGAAAGCAGATTCATTCGCAGACTGTCTTTGAGACCCAATAAAGACTTTACTGGTCTTCGGATGACATAGAATAACAAGTTCTAACAGTTCTTGGCCAAATAACATGAAAGCATCACTGAGCCTTCAGTCTGAATTTCTTCACCTCCGTAAGCAAAAAGTTTTGCACTACTGGCCATATTGAGTTGCTCATTATTTCTCACTTTAGCAAATGTGTCTGCAGATATAACATTACACTTTGAATGAGTGTCTACTTTAAGCTATGTGGATTTACCATTGATCTGGACAATAAAAAACACTTTTTGTTTGCCAATAAATTCACTGCATCAACTCTCTCACCAATTACTGGTACACCATCTACATAAAACATTGACTGCTGCGGCTCTACCTGATCAACTTGCTTTTTTCTGTGACCTTTCTTTACAACTGTGTGGGGTTTACTTGATTTGCAAAACTTTTAAAAATGGTTCTATTTTTTACACTTGTGACATTGCTGACCAAATGCTAAGCACTTCTCTCTTCTAGACCCATGATTGGCACCACAATTGTGACAGTTAACAAGAAAGCTAGACTTGGGTTTTGCTGATTCATGTTTGCGCTGCACTGATGGACATGATCCTTTAACTGAGCTAGTCTTAAAACTTGCTGGAAAGCTATGCGGTTTCTCTGGTGAGCCAGCAGGGGCTGTGGCTGCCATGTAGTTAGGCCTACTTCTGTTTGTCACATGTTGCATGCTATCTACATTTGCTCTGGAGCCTGCTGAAACCATGCTCTTGTCACTTGCAAGCATACTTGTGTGTTTTTCTGTAACTTCATGGATTTGGCAAATCTCAATGGCTTTACTCAATGTTAAATCACTGTCATGAAGCAAAATCTTTCTCACAGTAGCACTGTTAATATCACACATGAGCCTTTCCTTTATTAACTCATCTTTTAAGTGAACAAACTGACACATTTTGGCTTTGTTTCTCAGGTCAGTTATATAAACTGCAACATTTTCCCCTGGTTTCTGATCTCCCGGGTAAAACAGATGCCTGTCTAATGTAATATTAGTCTGGGGGTTGCACATTCCTCTGAACTTGTGCTTCAAACACTCAGGGTCCTCCCTTGATTCAGCCTGTACAACAATACGATTTTTACCTGCTCTCTCATATACTGCTGGTGCATACACAAATGAATGCTCTCTTTCTATGGACTCTGACCCTGCTAAGTTTAACAAAAATGAATGCCCTGGTGAGTGCATCTTTATCTGAATAAGCTGCTTGTATAAAAATATTGTACTCTTGCTCAAATATTCTCCAGTTCTCTGCAATATTCTGATCAAATGCAAGTGGTAAGGGCTTTCGAAAATCCATTTGCCATATTAACACATACCAGTGGAGGGTTTTACAAATAAGCACAAACACATACACATATACATATGTCAGAAATTTCTGGCAGTATTTGTAACTTTGCCGAATAGCACAACAAGCCTCTGTATAACTGAACTTAGAGAAATAAGTCTCTCAGGCACTGTAATACTCTTGAATTTACTGTATTGCAAGAAATCAACTCTTATCAGTATAAGAAACATATCAAATAATTTCACAATGCAAGTCTCTGTGTAACTGAACTTTGGAAAATAAGTTTTTCAGGCACTGTAATACCTTTGAAATCACTGTATTGCAAAAATAATTTATCATCATTTTAAGAAACACTTCAAATAACTACACGATGCGAATGAACTGGGCAAGAGGAGCTCAGAGTCAATAACATGTCGAAGTAATGGCACTTTGAGAATAAACTGTACACAGCACACTGAAATTTCTCCAAAATGGTGGTACCTTGCTAGGCAATTCTTTACAGTGCAAAAAACACTCTGTAATGAACCTATGAACCTATGAATAATGGCAGAACTTTACGAATTGACATACCCAGCACATGAAACTTTTCAAAATGGACATATTTTGACTGCACTTCATGAAATAGTTGTACTTTGCACACAAATAAACTCTCCAGAACGCATATACAGTAATAAGCACACACAGTAAGCACTTTTGCATACTTTGAGATACTTCAAATACCTCTAGTTATGCCCCTGATACAATGTGAAGATATGGTTATGGAAAATGCAGCACTTTGCCAAAAAACATGCAGTTGCCTTGTTTTATTTATGCTTAATGTGCCCTTTTATGCCCTTATTATCTTTGTTTTGCTCATTTAATCTCTTTTCATGCCCATTGTACTTTTCTTGTGCTTGTTTTACTTGAAGCATGCATATTTTACCTCAAACATACTCATTTTGCCTTTAAACATACTCATTTTGCTTTACACATACTCATTTTTCTTTTCTGGTAATAACTTTGCCAGATATCTTAATCTTAAACATTTAGCTTAGTTAATAAACCATTTGTGCCTCCCACTTGTTTAATAATGTGGTTTGTGCCCTTGTAATGCTCCATTTTATCTTTTTTATGAATTCTCATTACCTTTGATTCTTTACTGGCTCTTTTTCATGCTCATTTCTCTTAATTTACCCTCACTGTCATTTCTGCACCTCATAGCTCCAAACATCATTCTCTGTAATCCCGGTTCTGACACCATGTCGCTCTGCAACTTTGGAGACAAAAGATGAATCTTCATGGGTTCTGTTCAAGCAGCTTTATTATATACAAACACATCACGATAGAAGTTTACTGATGTTAAGTGAAGTAACTTATATATAAACTAACTACTGTGATCATACATGCTGACTCTCTGGCTCCACTCTCAAAATGGCACTAGGAGTAGCACATGCCTGATATTTATATGTGCACACTCAGTCTTTGACATGCTTCTTAAAGCTACAGCATATACATTTTGATCTACAGATGGGAAACTACAAATTTGTCCGAGGGGGTCCACCTGTGTCACTCATTGACATGGGTGACAGGTGCTGACTGAGGTTTCTTTTTTGGGTATAAACCCTTGGCTAGGCTTGTAAGGGCTTCAGGGACATTAGCCTAGTAACCTCCTATGATTTTATGATCCTATGATACCTATTTCTAAGCGCACAAAATCAAACAAATATAAAAATAATTGGGGGGGGGGGGCAAAGGCCAGAAATCAGGGACTGATTTTATATATTTCTCCTGTTAATTTAGAAAGTTGCTAGTATAATAGGATTTGCATTAACATGCATTTTCTGAAGCATACATTTGAAGTCTGAAACTCAAATGCTTGTCAATTCAAAGAGAAACTCATCAGGGGAGGCTCTAAAAGCCTAACCTGATATACCTGAGAGAAAATAGATCTAGCCTGTTAGATATGGAGCCAGGCTCCACATCCATTTGAAGCAGAGTTCCTGTCTAACCCAGTTCAAGTGCAACTTGGACAATTGGATTGGAAACCGGAAATTCATCCCTGGTTTGGCACCTATGTCTTTAATGGATACAGGTAACTTGTAAATGGTTCATCTCCTAGGCCCTTACACTTAGCAAGGGTATCAGAACTTGTCAGAGATTTGGGATGCATGGTTAGGCTTAAAAAGGCCCTTGTAGTTGTTAGCCTAGTAAATACCTATGAACTTATGAACCTATAAATGTTGCCAGTAATACCTTGTAGCCTTTTGATAAAGTTATAATTATACTGTTTCAATCTTAGTTGAAAAGCTGTTCATGTTACAAGATGAGAGACTGCTTTACTACTCCATGGTTGACTTCACAAGGATAGAGTAATCTATAAGGACTTCAAGATTTTTAGATTTAAAGAATTTAAATATGCAGCTGGAAAGTATGTTTATACTTGTTGGGATCATAGTATTGCTCACATATGTAAGCTCCTTAACATTGTCTTGGATGTTATATATGGTGTTTACTATAACCATCTCAAATGTCATGTCCTTGCAGTTGTTGCTGTTGAGGTTCGGATAAAGCCCATATGTTAAATCTTTCTAACTCCCATTGAAAATGTGTGGTGAAATGCCCTAGGATTTAATAAACTCCATGTAAGCACAGTGTAAAACCTACATGGAATGTTACCATGTCCGTGTAGAAGTTTTCCCTTTGGCAGCCCACCGTGCATATTAATGATAGAGCATTGCCAAGGGAGAGCCATGGAACACAGTTATTGAATCAGTGTAGGGAGTGTAGTGCTAACTGTGAATGCAGAAGAGTAAGACACCCCTTGCAGTGTCCAATTGTATCATTCCACTGTTATATTTTTTTTAAAAGCATGTTTGCTTGGCGCAGAGAGTAGCAATTCTAAGTGGTATCGAGACACCTGCCAAACATCTAAAAATAGAAACTGGATGCATTTAATTATTTATTTAAATGTCATGTTTAAGTGTAGCTGAGTGGGTTTGTGTGGCACAGTGTGATGCTCAGCAGTACTTATAAGTAGTTCAGAGGTAGATGTAAAGGTATGCCAAAATTCCACATAGCTAAGTGAGTAAAGCTATAGCCTCATGTACAGCTGGTCCAGGGTTTAAATACATGAAAGGGACAATAAACCTTACTTTTTGAAATGCCAATTATTTTAAATTATGGCCCTCTGTGCTCCGCTAAACTCTGATAAGACCTGCTAAGACCTGCTAAGCACTGCATAATCACAATAATGGCTGAAAATATTTATGCACTGCTTGGCTGATTTGGGCACTGCTAAGGGATGTGGCACTTTTTTAATTGTTGTCCAATGTTATGTAAGTGCAGGAAAACAGCCTATATTAAGCCCAATAGGTGGGAATACAGCATAATCTATTGTAGTTCTATTTCTGAATGGTACTATGGCAGGTGTTGGTGAGTGTTCATGCTTTTGGGCACAGTGTTGAGGAATTCTGGAGTTCAGGGTCATGGTTGGACTCCTAGTAAAAAAAATGATGACTGTCTACTGCTGGGAGGTTTCACAGGTTCGTAGTCTAAGGCAGTGGCCTGGGACCAGCTGACAAGGGAACTCACCAGTGTTAATGGTATTTCCCCTATGCAGGTGAACAGTTTCATCACCACAATGATGACCTGAAGAGAAGAAAGGGGTATCTCTTGGATACCTGGGTCCAAGAAGCTCAGGGAGGGAATGCCCCACATGAATGTAAGTAATTTTACCTATGTTTCACCAATATCTAATCTGAATGTCTGCTAAACTGGTATGCCTAACAGTGTGCTTCTCTCCCAACAGCTGTAGAGGAGAGGGCTCACAACATCAAGGCGCATTCTAGAAGCTTGGCCAGGTGTGCCGTGAGTGTGATGAGTATAGATGTACTACGCTAACTGTAGTGAAATAAGCAAGAAAGAGTAAAACATTAACTGCAATAAAGTATATACAGTAAACTTTGTATTGCAATAAATGTGGACTTAGAGCTGTAGTGCAATAAATGTATAATGACAACTGGAGTACAATAAAAACATGAAACAATACCATTAACTGCATTAAAGTATATACAATAAAGTGTGTAGTGCAATAACTATGGAAGTAGAGCTGTATTGCAGGACCTGAATAATGACAACTGTTGTGCAATAAAAACTTGAAACAATACCAGAAACTGCATTAAAGTATAGACAATAAAGTCTGTAGTGCAATAAGTGTGGAATTAGAGCTGTTTTGCAAGAAATGAGTGATGCAAACTGTTCTGCATTAACACACGAACCAATACCAATAACACCAAGTTAAATTGTGTATATATATTGTGCTGCACAGCTGCATGCATTCAGGTTGTACAGTAACATGCTGCAGTCAAGTATAACACTGTAATAGTTGTAGAATGCAAATATAATGGCTGCCAAATGTATTGTTTAACACATACAGTGCTGCTCAAGGCTGTTTCAAGGCCAATATTGTTCACATAATATTCTGTCATCCACAAACATCAGGTAAGGAAGGTATATGGGTGAAGTAGCCGACTCCATGATCTGATATTCTTTGTTGACTTCACAGATATTTCAACCCATTAACAATACATTGTGCACACCTTCATTCTATATAATAATGTATAGATTACATATTATCTGTGTCATTCTTGTATTTCATGCATGTGTGTTCTACTGTCAGTGTAGTCTAGTATAAAACTGTAGTACAACTACCAGGTCATATTTTGGTTCCAGGTGAGGTCTAGGCAATTATTAGTCAGTTAGTAATCAGTAGTGACTCAATAGCTCAATTTGTTAAATGCTCTGTATATAGGGCATTTTGCCACACACAGACCAGGGTTCAAATCCAGTGCTATGTAGCACTAAATATTACCGTATCAGTCATATAATGTTTACAGATTCTCTCTCCATAGGAACTACAAGTAAAGGGGTGAGATAGCCCATATTATGAGTAAATAATTGTGTGTTTAGATGTCACGGACTGTTAAAATCATTAGCAAGAATGTGAAAATACAACATAAAATAAAGGAAATAAATATAATAATAAAATAAAATTAAATAAATAAATGTGTAATCTTCATATGGCTGTATGCCTGGAGTGTCTGTTAAAAGTTGCTGCAACCACTTCATACATTCCATGCAGATGTCTTCTGCAGTCACTGCTATTGTGTTCTATCCCCATACTTGCCAAGCAAGGCATAATAGTTGTTTAGTGTCTGTACTGTACGCATGCATGTCTCTCAAGTGTCACACTGTCATGTAATGTAATAAGTAGTACATGATCCTTCTGTCACAGGATTACCATCGGCATGATTACTTAAATTGCAAAGTATTGAACCACACAAAATCAACAACTAAATAACCAAAATTAGCAAAAATGGACAAAGCAGCTACAGCACGGACTGTTTAATGTTAGCGCTTTCGGTTAAGGATATTCCTCCACCTTCTTCAGACGTATACAATACAAAACACACAGCAGCACTTTTTATACATAATAAACAACTAATTAAAAGCAACTGAAATAATTAATTAGATTAAATGCTTCATTACTACAATGCAATACTTTAAAGGACTAATACCTTTAACCACATACATAATTATTTTAAAAAATATATAATAGTACCATTAACTAAACCATGTTCTCTACGTAAATTTCTTATAAATAGAAAGCTGTAATGGTGAAATGTTTATGTTATTAAAAAATTGATATTAAAGTTAATGAAAACAGGACAATAAAATCAAATACAACTACTATCAATCCTCCAGCATACATATAAATATGTTATTATGTGAACGTTCTGTGCAATTGAGCAGTACTACATCCTGTATAAGGAAACCCAATGACTTTATAAATACATCTACACATATTCTCTATAAAAATAAAAATAAAAATAAACCAATAATGAAAAATAATAATAACAGCAACAATAATAACTGTTTTTTGTTAATAACATTATCATTGTTTAAAAGAAACCAAATGTTTGTTTCATGAGTCTATCTAACTCTTAATTAATACATAAACCATGGAGATGTTGTCACAATAAAGAAAAGGTATAATAACAACCTCATCTCTTCAGTGCTTTTAATTTGAGGAAAATGTAAAACGAGGGACATCTCCTGCACAAAGCAACATACACTGCACCTTTAGTTTCACAATTATACTTGTCATTGATGGAATAATTTTTACCATTGATGTTCACCTTATTACCTGGTAAAATATGTTTACACTGTGGGCACATCCCACATTTGGACATGCCCATACTGATCATTCTAGTTTTAACAGCTGTCTTTTCGAGTGTAGTGTATGTTGCTTTGTGCAGGAGATGTCCCTCGTTATACATTGGTAAAACAGAGAGGTCATTAAAGAAAAGAATTTATGAACACCTTTATGCTATAGGGAGAAGGGACATGACCAATGCACTTGCCAAGCATATTTGTGAATATCCTGAGCACTCTTTTCTATTTTCTGTTGTACAGCAGGTAAAAACACACCTCAGGGGGGGGGCCCATGGCAACCGTGGCTTGAAGAACAGGAGGTTTTATGGCAAATTAGAATACTTGCCCATTTACCCCCAGGGTTGAATGAGTATGCATCTATTAAATGTATCCTCAAACTAAAAGCACTGAAGAGATGAGGTTGTTATTATACCTTTTCTTTATTGTGACAACATCTCCATGGTTTATGTATTAATTAAGAGTTAGATAGACTCATGAAACAAACATTTGGTTTCTTTTAAACAATGATAATGTTATTAACAAAAAACAGTTATTATTGTTGCTGTTATTATTATTTTTCATTATTGGTTTATTTTTATTTTTATTTTTATTTTTATAGAGAATATGTGTAGATGTATTTATAAAGTCATTGGGTTTCCTTATACAGGATGTAGTACTGCTCAATTGCAAAGAACGTTCACATAATAACATATTTATGTGTATGCTGGAGGGTTGATAGTAGTTGTATTTGATTTTATTGTCCTGTTTTCATTAACTTTAATATCAATTTTTTAATAACATAAACATTTCACCATTACAGCTTTCTATTTATAAGAAATTTACGTAGAGAACATGGTTTAGTTAATGGTACTATTATATATTTTTTTAAATAATTATGTATGTGGTTAAAGGTATTAGTCCTTTAAAGTATTGCGTTGTAGTAATGAAGCATTTAATCTAATTAATTATTTCAATTGCTTTTAATTAGTTGTTTATTATCTATAAAAAGTGCTGCTGTGTGTTTTGTATTGTATACGTCTGAAGAAGGTGGAGGAATATCCTTAACCGAAAGCGCTAACATTAAACAGTCCGTGCTGTAGCTGCTTTGTCCGTTTTTGCTAATTTTGGTTATTAAATTGCAAAGTATCACTACATCAGCTCACAGTACATCTTGGTATTTATATAGGTCCACCTGATGTGCAAGTGTTCTGTGTAGTTGTGTACCTGCAGCTGTTATTGCTTGGCTCATACTGTCCCATCCAAATAGCTTGAGAGGTATCTACATGCTACAGCAGCTATAGGGAACTTGTACACAGAAGCATAGATAGTAGTACTGTCATCAAGTAAAAAGCCTATAATGGTGCTAATGGACTGTTGTCTCTATCTCTCTCCCACCCCTTAATCTTCATTTATTTATTATTGTTATTCATTGGTTATGGTTTAATGTTAACATATGTTGTTAAATGAACTGCATTTTGGGGCATGTGTTTTATTATTTGTTATGTATTATAATGGTTGCATATTATCATATCTTGTTGAATTACCTATTTAGTCGCCTTATGCTGTAACTGTTACTGGCATGCTGTTAACATACTGACTGTTCTGTTATTTATTGCTGTGTTTCATATAATATGTATTGATATGTAACTGGGTTATTTCCACTGTTCCGGCATGCTGTTATTACTAACAATGGTTTGTTCATAACTAACCTATGCTTATTGCTATACCTCCATAACCATAGCATGTCAGGGTAGGTGGGTTCCTGGTGATCCACCTATCTTGCCTCAACTGGCCATGGCACCAGGTCCTAGCATGTCTGGGACCCAGGCCAGTGGTGCCCCCTCTATTGCCCCTGCACCACCTGCGGTGTCGATTGGAACCACCTCAAGGGACAGGGCCTGGCCTCCCCTGGGAATGGTAGCAGAGTGGCTGCAGTCACTTGAAGGCAACTGCCAGTCATGCTGTACAGGATCATTCAGTGAACCTATGAATGTTGCCTGCACCAGATTGAGGGCACACTGGCCAACCTGGTGGGGCAGGGTGGCCCTAGCACCCAGTCTCTATCACAGCCACCTTCAGGGCAGTGAAGGACCAGTGTCGACTGTCCCATGGGTGGGGACTTGAGTCATGCTGCTGCCATCTGTAGGGATTTGCATCTTGGGGTTCACAACACCCACCCCATCCAAGGTGTTTACCCACCTCATGTGTCACACACTGCCCCTGTCTGCTGTCTTGTCTTTCTTGTCTGTCTGCAAATGCATCCTCTCCTACCCAGCTTACCTCCACAGAGGTACCTGTGTCTCTTCCCCAACATTCCATTCTCTCCATATAAAAAAAAAAAAAAATGGTCACCTGTCCCACAAAAAAAATATTGCCCCATACATAACTGTCCATTTGGCACACATGTCCACTGGATGCAACTAATGTGGTCCAATTGACTTGAAAACACATTTATGTTGTCCCCATCTCTCTGTCTGGGATTTGAGAGCCCAAATCCATCTATAAAACCTGTCAAAATGCACAGCTGTTGCTGTACGAGAAATGGCTAGCCATGGTTGTTACCTACACGCTTCCTGCAAATCCCTACCTGCTTTACACTATGCTTTTCCCCTTGCTTGCCCTCATTTCACCACTTTCCTATCACCCCCTTTTTCTTTTCTTTATATATATTTTGAGTGAATTTGCATGGAGTGACACAGTGTGCTGCATTGTTTAGCTCAGCTTAAATGAGCTTCAGTGTGCTTTGATGAGCTTTAATGATTGTATGTGTTTATTACATAGGTTCATAGGTAGGTACTAGGCTGTTGGTCCAAGGGCCTATGTAAGCCTAGCCAACAAGGTTCCCTAGCTTACGCCACCCAAGAAAGTTATTTTCCTGTGCCACAGTCAAGCAGAGACACAGAAGTGATCCCCAGGGTGCATTTCCTATTTCCCATCCGCCCATCAAGATTTTTCTTGAAAAGTGCTAATGAAGAACTTTGCTTGACATAGATGGGTAGCCTGTTCCAGAGTATGGGAAGTCTCTGGGACAGGAATCTATCCCTCCAGCATGTCCTGTTTATTGTGGTGACAAGGTTTAGGTCCCTAGAGCATGCAGCTCAGAGGGATTGGGATTTCTTTAGGTGTAGCATGTCCAACAGCTCTGGGTTTGACATAGCTTTATATGTTAGACAGAGATCACCTCAGAGTAGGCGATATGCTATGGAGTAAAGCTGGAGTTTTTTGAGGCGGTCATTGTTGGGTATTTGTTTGAGGCCAGTAATCCCCTTTGTGAGGTTCTTCTGTGGCCTTTCCAGTTGCTGCAGGTGTCTTGTGAGGTACATTCCAAAAGGGGTATTGTACTCTATAATGGGTCTAATGAGTGTCGAGAAGAGGGGAACAATGACCTTTTTTTTCCTGGATGAGAACTCTTTTATGATGAGGTGTGCCACATAGAAGGACTTCTTGACTACTGTGGTGATGTGACTATCAAAGGAGAGACTACTGTCCACCTGGGTCCCAAGGTCTCTTATCACAAATTCAGTGTTAAGTAGATTGCTGCCTATATGGTAGTTCATGGGTACAGAGTTTTTACCAAAGGGGATGACGCTACACTTTTTGGCATTGAGCTTGAGGCAATGGCTCTGACACTAGGCATCTGTCTCAGCGAGGCCCTTCTGTAGGATGTCCACATCATTTGGGGATTTGACTATGGCTCCTGGTTTGCAGTCATCTGCGAAGTTCATTAGCCAGAGGCCTTCTGTGTTAGCCTGTACTTCAGAGAAGTAGATACCAAACAGGAGAGGTCCCAGGACAGAACCCTGTGGTACTCCACTTGTCACAGCTATGACAACATCTATGTGTTCTAGCATGCAGCAGCTGCAACCTGTGGCATACACAGCTGTACATACAGGTAGCTGCTACAGATCTACCATACCCCCCACCCCCTAGAACAATGAATCCTGACACAACCATACTTAATGTGGTGGCAAAGGCCCAGAGATAGGGACATGTTTTACAGTGTGCTCTTACAAAGATAGTCAGGTGATAGAATAACAGCTATTGCATTGGCATGCATATTCTGATGGGTGTGATGTCTGACACTTAAATATGTGCCTTTCTTTACTAATGTCAACCCATAATGTTTGCCAGTGATTTGACAGATGACCACAATGTCATGGGACACTGACCACACATATTAGGTGAAACTGTGGACATACACACAAATCTCTATAGTTGACAGTTATGATACCTATCCTCTGTAATGCTGTAGTCTCCATGCCTCAGTACTGTCCATCTGAAAAGCTAAGAAAGGAGCCCAGGTCACCATGTCATTGACTAATGATAGTGCAATGCAGCTGTTTTGGCAGCAATTAGCATATCAGAGCCAGACAGATGCATGCTTAGGGCTATTGATGCAGCACAGTCTGACATCCATGACTGCCTCCACCGCATTGGGGACACCCTGGATCGGTTCACTGATGCAGTGGACAGACAGTGGTCTGAGACAGTGTCTGTCTTGGATCGCACATTGTCTGTATTGGAACATCTGGTTGGAGTTGGGCATTGGACACGTGGACATAGATTAGCAACACCATTTGCTGGGAGTCCACGTGGCCATGCACAGTCACGCTTCTGTACTGGCAGTACCTCCAGCAATACAGACAGAAGTGTGCTGTCCACACCACAATGTGGCAGGCCATGGGCACATGGTCCTAGGTAGTCCTGTGGGGGACACAGCCTCAGCAGACTGTAGTCACAGTCAGGTAATAGCACCCCATCTGACCTTGGCCATGGTGGTGCCAGTGCTACTCCTGTCAGAGGCAGTTCCTATGTTCATGGCCGGAGATGAAGATCTGACTACTCTACCACATATGGTCCACAGCTATCCAACATACACACGTGTAAGGCTAGAACTGGACTTGACCATGTACATGCATACACTCACTCACCACTGTCACATGCAGGTCACCTACAGACACACATGGCACCTGTCAATGGCCCATCTAACCCACACCCCTTCCTGAGTCACAAACATGCTGTCAACTGTTTGGCACAATCTAGGCCTCTAGCACCACCATACCACACCCAGTGCATGTGACGATACCTGTGCTACATCCCTGTTATCTGAGCCATCAATGCAGGGAAATTCAACTATGTGTCTGATGCACAGGGTGACTTTATTACTTGACATGTACTTGTGTAGTGCTGTATTGTTTTGCCATGCCACTTGCTGTGCCCCACAGCAGGTACTGTATGCTAGCATGTGGCATGACTATGCATCAGACTTTGCGTATCTTATGTTGCATGATAAAAACACACCTCACCAAACCAAGAACTCTGAACAGAAGACAAAGAAGCCGATTGCAAGAACCACATGTGCATCTAATTCTTACACTATTGCCAGATTCATTGATAACCAGCTAAAACATATATTGAAAGACTGCCCATGGATCCTAAAAGATTCCTGGGATTTTTTGTCTAAAATTAATAATGAAATGTTTAATGATACCTCATTTTTCATTACCACTGATATCCATGATTTATTCTGAGTCATACAACATGACACAGGGATTGAGCGGTTCTATCAATATCTTTGTCAATATACCACAATAAACCATAATCATATCTTAATTATTAGGACCCTGATGGAAACAGTATTAGACACAAATATTATCATATTTGAACAGCAGCCATTTAAGCAAGTTAAAGGTGTGGTAATGGGGGAAGCATGTGCCACTATTTTTGCCAATACTGTTCTGGCATTTTGGGAAAGGGGCATTGTTTTCAAAAGTCCCTTTGTTAATAGCTGGATGTTCTACGGCCACTACCTTGATGACATTGAGGAGCTCTCTGATTATGTAGCCCAGGCAGGTATGACCCTGACCTTGAGCAGTATCCTACCTTCACCAAGAATGATGCCACAATACAGAGATAAGATGATCAGCTTTAACAATTGGCTTAAACTCTGGTGTCATTCAAAGGGGATCCAATGTCTGTCTGCCTGGGATGACATGCTGGACAAGCCACGCTGCTTCGCAAGGGACGGCTTGCACCTGTCACCCCTGGGATTCCGGATATTGGCAAAGGCTCTTGCCACCCCCATAGTGCCTTTTTTAGGCAAGGCTCAAATTCTAAACCTACCACCCTAGAACACAAAAAGGAAAAAACTAAGGGTAATGCTGCTCAATGCCAGAAGTCTAAATCTCAAAATGCACGCACTCGAGGCCCTTCTCAGTATGGAGAACATCGATGTCTGTGCAGTGACAGAAACCTGGTTCAAGGCTCCTGAGAGCACCCCAGCACTATCAGGTTTTACCTCTTATCATGCGTTCCGCCCCAAAATCCGGACAATACCAAGAAAGGGGGGGGTATCCATATTCATCAAGGACACCCACACCTCAAGACTGGTGGCAACGCATGATGCATCGGAGACCATCCAGGTGCAATTAACCATAGGCAAGACTGCTCTGCAAATTGTAGCATGTTACAGGCCACCCTCACAAACTCAGGAACCTCACATGACCTTCCTGAAAACACTAGAGGGGATAAATGTATCACCAAACACCATCATATTAGGTGACTTCAATTACCCTAATATAGACTGGGAACACTACTCAAGCCCAAACACACTAGCCCAAAAGTTCCTGGAATTCATAAACTCAAATGCCATGGAACAACTAGTCACCATCCCCACAAGAGGAGAAAACATACTTGATCTCATCATCATGAACATGGGAGCACAATGTTCAACACCGGAAGTATACCCCTCACTGGTGAGATCAGATCACAAACTAATCTTGCTGGAGGTCCTCATCCCACCCCCACCTGAAATAAAAAGACCACAGTAAAGAACTTCGAAAGCCGACTTCACACTTCTAAAGACTAGTGTGGTCTCCTTTAAGGCCCCGAGCGGCGGAAAACAGTACTCAAGCCGCTGAATCACTTACAAATGCCTTCTACCAGCACCTGCAGGACTGCATGGATAAGGCAATCCCAAGCAAAACAAAGACTCTTTGTACCAAAGGCAAGCGTCCCAGTCTGGTGGACCCCAGCCATAAACAAACTCTACAACAAAAGGAGGAAGCTACTACAAGATAGAGCAAAATCCTTAAAAGGTAAGACGCCTTGATCACTATAAGTAAAAACTAAGAGCTCTCATAAAATCATCCAAAGCAAATTTTGAGAGAAAATAGCTAAAGACTCAAAAGACAATCATAAGGCCTTCTTTAGCTATGTTAGAAACCTGGGAGGAAACTCCCAGATATGCTCAGAACTAGTTCAAAATGATGTGAAGATTACTGATCCTACAGACATTGCCAACATACTGGCTGACAGGTTCAGTGCAAACTTCTCCCCCCCAAAAGGAGAGATATCTATACCAAGCGATTGCAGCCCCCCAAACATCTCTGACGCCCAAGTGAGAACTGCTCTCTCCAAAGCAAAAAAACACAGCATCCATGGGACCTGATGGTGTCCCCGGCTGTGTGCTCCACGAACTCAACGAGGAATTAAACCCACAGCTAGGACAGCTGTTTAATCATAGTCTTACCTCTGGATACGCACTCCAGGAGTGGCGCACTGCAACTGTGGTCCCACTTCACAAAGGCGGTGCCTCCACCGACCCTGGAAATTACCGGCCCATTAGCTTGACAAGCCTTATCTGCAAAGCCATGGAGAGGATCATAATGGACCTCATAAATAAAGACATAGGGAATTTGCAGACTTTGGATCCATCCCAGTTTGGCTTTGTCAAAGGCAGATCATGCCTTCTAAACTTGGTTGACTTTTTCAAACAGTCACCAAAGCCATTGATGAGGGAAAGGCAGTCCATACAGCCTACCTCGATCTGGCGAAGGCCTTCGATACAATACCCCACTCGGGTATCATTGAAAAACTCATCAGCTTAAATGTTAACCCATACATCACAAGATGGGTTGCAAACTGGCTGAGTGACAGAACCCACAGGGTCAGAGTTGCTGGCGCCATGTCAGACTCAAAGCCTGTCACAAGTGGTGTACCACAGGGCTCAGTCCTGGGCCCACTCTTGTTTGGCATCTACTTTTCCAAGTACAAGCAAACACAGGAGGGTTATGGCTGACAAAGTTTGCAGATGACTGCAAACTGGGCCATAGTAGAAAACACATCTGACACAGATATCCTTCAGAAGGGTCTCACAGAAATGGATAACTGGTGCCAGAGCCATGGCCTAAAGTTAAATGCCAAAAATGCATAGTCATACCCTTCGGGAAAAACAAGGTTACCCTAGCTACCAAATAGGTGGCAATCCACTGAGCACAGAAGAAGTTATCAGGGACCTGGGGACCCAGGTTGATAGTAGTCTGTCATTCGACACCCATGTAGCTAAAGTAGTTAGGAAGACCTTCTACATTGCCCACCTTATCATGAAGGGATTCTCATCTAGATCAAGGGAGGTCATAGTCTCCTATACTCATCACTCATCAGACCAATGATTGAGTACAATGCCCCATTCGGAATGTATCTGACCCGACACTTGCAGCAGCTGGAGAGGCCACAAAAGTTCCTCACCAAAAGGATAAAGGGTCTCAAACATCTGTCCTATGCTGCCCGACTGAAAGAACTCCAGCTCTATTCAGTCGCTTACCGCTTGCTCAGAGGTGACCTTTGCCTAACATACAAGGCCATGTCAAACCCAGATTTGATGAATATGCTTCACCTCAAAAAATCTAGATCCGTCAGAGCCACAAGGCGGGACACTTAAACCTCGACACGGTTATTAATAGGATGTGCTGGAGGGATAGATTCATCACCCAAAGACTCCCTATGCTGTGGAATAAAATCCCGGTATATGTGAGGCAGAGCACCTCGCTGGCCTTGTTCAAGAGAAATCTTGACCAATGGATGGGAGATCGCAGATATACCCCAGGGATTACCTCAGTGTCACTGCTCGACAGAGGCACAGCAAAATAATGGGTATAGTTCCCCATACTAAAGGGGTGGCGTAAGCCACAAAACTATGGGCTAGGCTTGTAAATGCCCTCGGGCAGATAGCCTAGTATGAACCTATGAACCTATATCACCTTTTTATGGAACAAAGATAGGAATGAACTAGAGAATTTTTTTTAATTTAGAAAAGGTAGCATGGATTTCCTGGAGTTTACATACACTATAAATAATGAAGAAATTCGTTATTTAGACATCACTATTAAGAAGGGTGGTGGTGCTGCGGTAGCGTTGTTGCCTCACAGTTAGATGTTGCCCATTCAATTTTCAGTTAAAGCGTCTTCTGTGTGGCGACATGCATGAATGGGCATTCCTTCATTGAAGGTTGTGCGTTAGGTCCGGCAAGCCAGCATGTAAAACTCTACTGCCAATCATTAGCGGACCGGAGTTCCACTGTGGCGACCCCTAACCGGGAAAAGCCGAAAGACACAAACATTAAGACAATTTACCCCTAATATATTCCATAAGCCCACATATTCAAACAGCCTTTTACATTTTGATAGCAGTCACCCCTCCACTAAAGGAAATCACTAGTTAAGGGTCAAGGGGTACGACTGGCCAGAATGGTGGCCGAACATCATGATTTTTTAGAACAAATGGACACATTAAAGGAAATGTTAATACAAAGAGGATACCCGGTGATGTATGTAGAAAAAATTCTTAATGAAGTTAAACAGAAGAGGAATAGTGGACACTTTGTTCCTTTACTTAGTATAGGCTGTAGTCCAAAAAAACAGGTGAAACTGGATGGACATTTTAATAAATCAGGCATTTTTAGTTTTAACCAGCACTTTTATAAAATCAATAATATTATTAAGCATAATTGGAACATCTTTCATACGAATGCTGAATGATTTGAACTGGTAGGGCTCTATCCCAATATTGTGTATAAAAAGGATGGTTGTATTAAAAAAATATGTTGGAAAGATGCAAATACAACTCCAATGGAGAGGGAGGTATGACAAGATGCGGCTACTGTATGCCGTGCCAGTATATAATTGAAGGCAAGGAAATTAACATTCCCAATTATGGAAAATATATACTAAAAGGCAGGTTTTGCTGTGGTAGTAAATCAATTGTGTACCTTGCTCTATGTACCAAGTGTCCGTGTTTCTACATCGGAAAAAACAAAAATGCTCTTAGAAGCAGGGTGTACCAACACTATTATGCTATAAAAAGAAGAGACTGTAAAAATGCTTTGGCATTGCATATTACAGCTAATGAGGGGCAGAGTTTTAGATTTACCATTCTAGATCAGACAAAAAGGGGGGAAAGGGGTGGCCCACTTAATGATTTTCTAGAGCTATCTGAATTCAGATGGTAGATTAGGACTAATGCAAATGAATTCCCTGGTCTTAACAGTGTGGTGTCTAGAAGCTCTGTTCTTAGACTAAAGGCACAATTTTAATGTGAAATCAATACAGGCAATAGTTTGCCTGTTTTATCTAATATGCTTTAATAAAATGTATTGTTTTTAATAGGGCAACTGCTATATTCAACTGTTATGATTTAGGATTTATATATTTATAATTTATAAATGTATGGGTCCTTTAGTGGTCAATTGATTAATTATTTTATAGGTTGCTGTATTTAAAGCTTGTTGGGGAATGGTTTTACTCATTCTGAAGAAGTATTCATTGTGGAGATGAAAGCGCTCAATAAATTGCACAAGTGGTTCTTGCAATCAGCTTCTTTGTCTTCTGTTTAATGTTGCATGATGTTGTACAGATGGGAGTGTTACAAAATGACAGGTGTGTTACGGACCTGTGTATGTTTCTGTTGCAGGGTTCAGAAGACATAAACCATGGCACATGGCATCAGTACAGCAGCACAGACTGGCATGGGACCACAGCAGATATATGACAACAACAAGGTATGGCAGTGTTTGTACATGGCTCCCTAGGTGCATATGTGTAGAACAGATTATCAGAGAAAATGGTGGCAGTCAGCATACTCATGCATTCATACTTTGTGTTATGGTCTGCTACCCTTGCTATGTGTCACCTGGGTTTTCTGAACCTACAAATCAATGAGGTGGGGTGATGGAGTTGACACATGTACAGATATCCTGTGTCCAGGTCAGACAGGTGGCGGACACCAGTTATACATTTCTAGAGGTGGGCAATTTAGGGCAAGCTGCTAGTCATAGTGCCATAAAATGCCTAACCATTGCACATAGATAGGCCATATTGGTATTGTTGCAAGGGGATAAATTTACACACACATACATACACACACACACACACACACACACACACACACACACACACACACACACACACACACACACACACACACGAGTTGACTGACATGAGATTAGAACCCCTATCTATAGCTTACAGTACTTATGTCAGGCACCATGGAGTTTATCTGATCTTGAGGTGGCTGACATCAACAGGCCTTGTAAAGGAGGGAGTAGTCACGTGGCCTTAAATGTAGTGCTGCAAAGGGATGTATTCACACACACACACACACACACACACACACACACACACACACACACACACACACACACACACACACACACACACACACAGCCACACCAGCCACAAGACAGAGAGGTTTAATTCCTCCCACTATCAACATCATACAGACATACATTGTCACCTCTGCGTTACTTCGGAAGTGCAATGTGTGACCAGGTTCTCTGTCACAGCCCTGGAATTGTTTGGTCTGCTGATATATCATTGCAGACTTACTGTTACAGCAGTTATATTGGAACACTGATGTGTTGGAGTGGGAGAATGACCAGCCCATGCTCTGCTGACATAGACAGTCATGCCACTGTCCTGTGACCCCTCTGTTTGCCATCTCCCTTGAATACTGTAGTGGATTTTCCAGCCATGTGGCCTAATGAATATTATGGGGCACATACTATTGGACAGAGTACCTGTTGTCCCAAGTGGCTATTAGGTCTCTGCAAGTAGCCCAGTAGCCCACTATACTCCCTTGCATACATGGGACAGGTCTATACATATGCTACCATAGTCTAGTACTCCTTACAAATGGTGTATAGGAGAGTGACAAGATGCTAAGGGGTGACCTCTGCCTGGCTTACAGGGCAGTTTCTGATACAGCTCTGATGGAATTGCTACATGTTCGAAATCAAACTGCACGAGGGTCACTCACTCCAGGGTTCTTAACCTAGCCTCTGACATGAACAGCTCATGCTGAAGAGAGATAGATATATCTCCCAGAGACTGCCACTTCTCTGGAACAAGCATCCAATTCACGTGAAACAGAGCCTTTCACTGACTCTCATCAAAAACAAGTTAGATAAATGGATGAGTGACTACAGATTCACTCCTGGAGTGGTGCCTATGTCCCTCTTGGACAGAAGAAGTCATTATTAACTGCCATAGACCCTTACCTCTGCAAATTTCATTCACCTAACCACCGACAATTGGGGCAAGTTGGGATAAATATGCCTAGGCTTGTGTGGGCTCTAGAGCCATTAGCTTAGTAACCTTCCACGGACCTACAAAGCTCTAATCAGTGATATGTGTGCCACTTTTTCCAGGATATAGTAATTCAATTTTTCTGTGATCACTACATCTCTTCTGCATAAGATAAATATATTTTTAAGGCAAAATATGTGGAAGAAATTTCAACACTTGCATATGGTATACAGCGTGTGTGTGTGTGTGTGTGTGTGTGTGTGTGTGTGTGTGTGTGTGTGTGTGTGTGTGTGTGTGTGTGTGCGTGTGTGTTGTGTGTATGGGGTCCTATCATTTGACTGACATTTGTGGGTGCTGGAGCACTGATCATTGATCCTTATAGATCGAACTACACAACATCTAACACTAGAAAACATGGAAAATGTTTTTTTGTGTAAGGCAGGGTGAGCCATCCTGCACTCCCCTTGGGGGGATCTGCACCCCCCACACCCCAGCCAATTATATATATGAACACTGAAATTGGAATAAAGAGGGGAAAGTGTAAATTCTCCTATCCCAGCTGCTCTGTAATCTCATAAACCAGTTTCCTGCTTTTTGATCTGCTGTCTGTGAGTCTATTTTTGGTGCAGTGATTGGAGGTTCTGCATTTGCAGGTGTTGATTGGGTGAGTCTGTGTGTCTATGTGTCTGCGTGATATGTGAATTTTATATATATCTATATCTATATATATATATATATTGGGGGGTGTGGGGGGCAAAGCCCCCCACCTAAAATGCTTGTCGATCAAATGAACTGTCGACCAAATAAACAGTCAGTGAAATGAAATGTCGACCAAGTCATATGGATCCATATATATATATATATATATATATATAGTGTGTGTGCATGAAAATATGTATAATGTGTATGTACAAAGTTCTGCAAAATCTGTCAACAATAATTCCTGGATGCTTCCCACCAGGTTTGTTGTGGCCTGAATAAAATAATTTGCTTTGGTTTGATCTGAACCTCAGCTTTCACTTTTCTGCCCACTTACTCAGCCTTTTCACTTCTTTCCCCAGAATCTTTCACAGGATCATAGGAACTTACTAGGCTACTGGCCCTAGGGACTTTACAAGCCTAGCCAACTTCTACTCTTAGTTCCATGATCAGCACCTATTACCCCTGTCCAAGAGGGACATGGGTGGAATCCTCAGGGTAAATTTACAGTTACCCATCCAATCTTCCAGATTGAATTTGAAGAGGGCTAATGAGGTGCTCTGTTTGACATGAAGTAGGAGTCTGTTCCAAAGGTGTTGTAACCTCTGGGAGATAAATATGTCCTTCCAGCAGGTTGCATTAATGTCATATACCAGGTTAAGGTCTTTAGAGTGAGTAATCTGTGTGCCATTTGACTGGTGGATATGCAGCATTTCCACTAAAGCAGGATCAGAGATTGCCTTTTATGAAAGGCAGAGATTGCCACTGAGTAGGCTGTATGAAACAGAATAAAGTGACAGTTATTTCAGATGCTCCACATAGGCCAGATGCTGAAGACCTTGAATTTTACTTGTGAGAAACCTTTGTGGTCTCTTCAATTGCTACAGGTGCTTGGAAAGGTACATACCAAAAGGGGCATTGTACTCATTTATTGGCATGATGAGGAAAGAGTACTAGGAGGTTACAACTTATTTTTTTTGTGGAGACAATGCCCTTACTTATGAGATGAGCAATATAGAATGAGATTCATACCACTGTGGAGACATGGTGATCAAAGGTAAGGTTGCTGTCAACCTGTGTGGCCAGGTCTCTGACCACTGAGTGCACATTTAGGGTGTTGCTATTCATGTGGTAGTTAGCAGAAACATCACTCTTACCAAAAGGGATGATAATACATTATTTTCCATTGTGTTTAAGGCCATGACTTTGCCACCAATCATTTGTTTCTGTAAGACCCTCTTGTAGGATGTTGCCATCATTTGAAGATTCTATGATCACTCCCAGTTTGCAGTCATCAACAGTCTTTGTCAGCCACAGACCTTTAGTTTTTGCTTGTACTTTGGAGAAATATATTTCAAACAGTAGAGGCCCCAGGACTGATTCCTATGGAACACCACTGGTTACAGGTCTGCTGTCGGAGGTGGATTCCTCTATTTTGACTATATATGTTCTATCAGTGAGCCTGTTAGTGACACCTAACTATGTACAGGTTGATACCTAGCTGGGTGAGTTTGTCAAAGATGCCTGAGTGGGGGATAGTGTTAAAAGCCTTGACTAAGTCTAGGTGGGTTGTATGCACAGATTTCCCCTTGTCCAGGGCCTTGGTGACTATCTCGATGAAGTCCACCAGGTTTAACATGCAGGATCTCCCTTTGACAAATGCAAACTGAATAGGGTCAAGTGTTTGGAGATTACCTATATCTTTGTTGATAAGGTCCATTATAATTCACTCCATAGCATTGCAGATAAGGTTAGTCAGGCTAGTAGGTCTTTAGTTCCCAGGATCATCATCTATCCTCTGCTTCTGCATCTACCTTTTTGTCATTAAGGAAGAGATTGATACAATTTTCTTTTCTCTTGGATATGTCTAAGACAAAGGCACTTGAAAGTTCTCAACCCAAGGCAGGCAACTGTGGTACTTCACTAGTCACTTTTCTAATTCCTGACTTTAGACCTCTCATGCCAACATCCATACAACTATCCACTCCCTTAGTCTTGGATCTACCCTCAAATACTCCAGTTTACCTGTCAAGTTACTATGTGGAACTCAGTCAAAGGCCTTGCCAATATCAAGGTACACTACATTTTCTGGAATACCCCTGTAAAGTACTGGATTAAGATTGACATCTCCTTCCTGCCATGAACTCATGTTGGCCACTGCGCTGGAGGTGATTCTTCTTGAAATACTGCCAGCTTTCTCTGCAAGATTCTGTCTATAATCTTCTCAGTTAGTGTGGCTAACAAATCTGTAGTACTTCTGGATTTTTGTTTCTGCCCCCATACAGTTGTACACACCTGCTTTCTTCAATTCTTCTGTCACTTCTGCAATACCCAAAGATCTGTTTAAGGTCTTTGTTGCAGGGGGAGGCTGTGACCACAGTGGCCAGATTTTTAATGACTTTGGGATGTTTTGTCCTTCCTAAGGGCAACCAGATCTGTCTTTTTACCTCCTTCCACTATGCCCTGGCATCTACCCACTGTTCTTCCAATTCTGTCCTGCATCCTTCCAAGCATGGCATCTACCCAATCAAAGTTTCTGTGAATCCTCATGAAACGTATTCTTTCAGTGCTTCTGCTTTTTACACATCTTTTATGACACCACCCTTCTTTTTTTCAGCCTCTGTGGTTCTGTCTCTCCATTCCTTCTTTCTGATTTGTACCTAAAAATGCCATTCCTTCCTTCCTTCCTTTTTGATCCCATCTAGTAACTTGTTTTTGGCTTTAGCTTTGTTGCCTTTTTGTTAGTGTCTTTTTACTGTACCTTTTCTTCCTCCCATTCCACTGCCTTCTCCCTTTTACAGGCCCTGTCTTTTGTCTTATAACTAGCCTTACATTCCTATGTAGTCACATAGGCTTGCTTTGCTTTTTGCTCCTTCCTGACACCCTTTTCCATAGTACTGAGTACTTCATTCCTTCCTTTTTATATTTATTTATTTTATTTATATATTTATTTTTGCCTGAATTTGTTAACCAGGGTAAAGAATTGATGCCTGTGGACCATTTTCAAGTTCATCCAATGAATGTAGTCTCAAGTAGAGCAAAAATCTGAGTGACTAATCTAGTTAGGCCAGCCATTAAATCATGCCCTAACTAATACACACCCCCTTAAAACAACATCTAAGGCACACAAACTAGTGGAATACATTTAAGTTGCATGGTTAGACTTATAAAGGCCCCAGTGGTTATTAGCCTAGTATACACAAATACCATACCACTCAACTGTCCAGATTTTCCACAGAATGCCCAGATTTTTGCCTCATATTTTTGGTCTGTTACTCATAACATTTCTAGTTTTCTGGCAAATCACTGAGGACTGAAGTCACTAAAGAATGACAGATATTTGAATTTCAGTCTTCATATCCTTCAGAAAATGCATGTTAACACAAATCAAGTTATTCTATCAACTTTCTAAGTTTATAATAGCAATATTTTAAATCTATTCTTATTTTTGGGCCTTCCCCCCATTATTTTAATCTTTGTCCAGATTTCTTCATTTAAGAGGCTGAGAGGTATGACTTATGAACAGAATTAAAACACCATGAAGGTGACGGTTCAATTTTTCCTTGACTGCTTTAAAACAAATGTTTGTACCACCACATTGAGTAAAATATAATTTATTTATTTATTTATTTATTGCAGTTGGTTTACCAGGATAGTCCATTGGGCCATTGAAGAACCCGTTTTCAATGGAGTCCTGGGGAGAAAAGCTCCAAAAAGAAAAATAAATGTACATTACAGTAAATATATAGGCACATACAATGAGGGAGTATGAGCTCCAAAAAGAAAAATGTACATTACAGTAATTATAAAGGTACATAGTATAAAAGAACAAAAACAAAACGTAAATGTGATTAACATTTGACAGTGACCATCTTGGTACAGGCAATGAGGGAATAAAAGCAAAAAACATAAATGCATTTTAATGAACAGACACAGTAGATAATTTGAGTACAGTGCTAGTACTCATTGATGTTTAATTGGAACAAGAACAAAGTCAATAACATTTAGAAAGAAAGTCGTGATTGTCTACTGTTCACTAGTAGAATGAAGCCACTGTAATTCAGAAGAATCCTCTAACACCACATAAGTGACTCCTAAGTGTCACCTAAGTGTCTAAGTGTCTCTACCTAAGTATCCTGTAATGTAACAGACACTTTTGAACAGTGATGTGCTGATGTAGTCAGTAAAAAGACACACAATAGTTACTTTATTACCCATGTTCCTTTTATAGCTTGCATCTAATGGCAGTAGATTTGCTGGGAACTGAGGGCAAATAGGGTTTTCCTTATGATGCATTTCTTGTGTGGAAGTGAAGTCTGACATTATCAAAACCAGATAAACAAGCATAGATTTAACATACAGAAGGTGTCAAATGGCAAGTTCCATACTGCTGGCATTCGTTCTAAACCCAGGAATTCAGGTACATAAATCTTCATTATTGGCTTTTTTGCTAATCCAGCACTTGAGTTACTGGGTGCATTATGTCCTAAGAAAAGCATGCCCACCCAAGTCTTTAACAGAACTGAAACTGTATTTAGCAAAAAAACATCCTGATGAATGCTGTTACTTTTCGGAGATGTCAGAGGTTGTTTGAATTGACATAGGGTGAAATAAAGCCTGAGGCAAAGGACTATACATTTTTACTTTTGCTCAGTAGTCCCACTTTCCTCTTTATACTGCCCTGGCACCCCCGTTATGTTTTCCGAATACATTTAATGTTCCCCTATAAACATCCCAAATATGTTATGCCTCCTATAAATCTAAAGTTTATGTTTACAATGAAATCCATCAAAAACATGCATCTGGTATTACATATTGGTGCACTTCTCATTTTTCTGAAAAAGGATTTTAGTCTAAGTCATGTACAGTAATGCTTCAAGAGATATTATCATTTTATGGTACATAATCTTACAGTGATATACCCAAGATATGGAACTGCATTCCAACTGGCATACTTTTGCCCTATTCTTGTATAACTAGCCACATATGCTAAAGAAATGAATGCACAAACTGCAAAGTAAGAGATGGTACCCTATCCCATCACACATCAACTCTTCCCTGGCTAAATCTGACCACAAATTATTTATAGTCATCCTCATGCATAGTGGTGCAACATCATCACCAAATAGGAATGTCTTTAGGGAATTCTCTAGGACAAACCTATTTGAGCTTGTAGAAGATCTAGGCAAAATTCCCAACAATCCCTTACAAATGGACCCAAATGAGAGGGCTGCAACATTCACCACCAACTTTTGCCAAGACGTTAAGAGCTGCATAGATGAGTTTACTCTGTCCAAATATAATGGTGAATTCAGGAATAAACCTCTTTGGCTGAATGCCCATATTGATAAACTTTATAAAAAGAAGAAAAATAACTGTACCTAGGATTCAGAATGATAGTCCCTTAGTCACATACCAGAGAGAGGTAAATTTGTGCAATTGTAGTACTGTTTCTTTTCAGAGATGTCAGAGGTCATCATAACTGATATAATTTGAGATAATTTTAGCCACAGTAAGAAAGAACACACGATCATCTAATTTGTGTGTCTCTGAATCACTAGAGCAAAATCATTTTGTAGTGGTTATTTCCACTGGCAGCCCCATGCAACGAGTTGGCACAGGGACTCCTCCCATACACACACACACACACACACACACACACACACACACACACACACACACACACACACACACACACACACTGCGACATGCATGCGGATACACACATCCCCCAAGAAGTACTGCTGTGTTTCACTTTACTAAAATGATCCTGCAACATAGTCTCTACTATTGACTAAAATGGCTGACTGCAGCATTTTTGCAGAGTGAATTTTTTCATCCAACCATGTTAATTTATGCAGCCTTGCAATTCTCTGAATTGTTTGCATCATAGATAAGCAACTGCCAACATTTCCAGGGACAGCACATAACTAATTAGCATTAGCCATTCCCCTGGATTGCCTCCTTTTGTTTTAGCAGGACATCCATCACCAGTGATTCTTCTGGAAAATCAGTGCAGTGAATCAGTCTCTGAATCAGAAGGGGTTACCAAGATGCATTGGTTGTGCATGGTATGGCATACTGCTCACAGTAACCCTTTCTGAATCCCTGGAAATACAATGTAGGAAATCCCCAAATCACTTTCGCAAGATTGCACTGAAACATGTCACCAAAGAACTTAAGAGCACAGCACTATTACAAAATGTAAAACAGAGTATGAGCTTAAAATTCACTATACATGCTAACAAAAGCTACAAGTATAAATACTGAAACAGCAAAATTGACTTAGCATAAAAATAATAAAAGAAAAGTCGAAATAAATCACACTGCTTTTATTAAAATCATCACGTAAGCGCTTTCATTTCAACACCATTAATCAGAGACTTCTTTGACTTTTTTTTATTGTTATTTTTGTGTTAAGTCTGTTTTGCTGTTTCAGTATTTATTCTCACTGGTTTCAGAGTTATGGAGAATCGCACTGGCTTTGGCAACAGTTTTTTCTGTCACTACTTACTGGATGTACACTCAATGACACTCCCACTGGATCTTTCATAAACAGTGAAGGAAGTGCTAATACGGTGGCACTCAGAATGAAAGAATTGTCACTAATAGTAGAAATGAAGAAGTTCTACTGGGCTGTTTACCACCACTGGTTGATCCGTTTATGAATAAAGATCAACAGATATCAGTAACAATTAATATAAATCATTTGGATGCTTTCCAACAACTGGAGAAAGATCTTACTGTATTAAAACCTCTGCAGTGGGATAATATCTTTTTTGAAAAGAGTCTAAGAGTTCAGAGAGTCCCAGAAGGCTTAACAGTTAACAAATTATCAATCGGAATTGACCTGCCAAAAGAGCTGGTTGACAAATGTCTTGAAATCGGACAGAAAGCAGGTCTTCAATACATGGAACTACTTATGACTTTTAACAACACTGTCATAAGTGAGCTTAATGATAAAATCTGTATGGACTTCTCTAAATTGAGAGACATAACATCTGCTGATAATTTTGAGACCAGAGTTTGCTTAATACAAGAATGTTTAATTAAATTAAACGATATTCTACAAAAAAGGAAGACCAAGAAATTTGAACGTGATTGCTGTGAGTATGAAGGGGGAGTGACATCAGCTTATTGATTGCAGCTGCAGAGTGATGCAGCATGAGATGTTGTAGTAGGAAGTTCTGGTAGCAATGGCTTTAAAATTAATGCTTTGAGAAGATCTGAGTGTTTGGTTCAGAAGACGAGAGGCCAGGCTACATTTGTCAACAAGAATAGTGGGCAGCCGAACAATATTACCACTAATAACAATAATACAACAGTGCATTCAAGTCAAATAAATGGCCAGAAGCAACAAGAAGTGCAATGGGCTGGGACTTCACAACCTGTAAGTGTTTATCAAAAGATGAATAATGCTAGCAGAACCCAAACACAAGTCGCGGCCACTTTTTCAAAAAAAAATGGATTTGTAAAGAAAGGACAAACAAGAAGGAATTGGAAGAAAGGAGGACAGGGCTGGAAAACCTAGGTACTGTTTGTTTTAAAATAATTAATTTATCTAAGTATGTCTTGACAAATGATGAATGCATGATACTAAGTAAGGGCTGGAATTTTGCACTAGCCCAAAGAGCAAATAAGATGAAAGCAATAAATAGTTTCAGAGACTATGTAAGATGCTTGAATTTCAGTTTGATGTTTAAAAACCATAGGGGTGAGACAACAGAGTTTTTAAACAAAGTGTTTATAACCCACCTCTTAAGAAAGAGCTAGAAATGTTTTTAAACATCTGTGAGTTGCAAATTATTAACCTTTTGGAAATAAACCAGAGTTAACATTTTATAATTTATCTTTCAATGAGAAAGAAATGTGTAATAAGCTTGTAAGTAATCATGAATTATTGTTACTCAAAGCTGACAAAGAGGGAGCATTAGAAGAAAGACAGCACCAAAAACTGTTCCCAGAACAAACCACGATCCACGAATATGTCACAAAGAACTTCTTTTATTGAAATACAAAACGAAGGTTGAGCGCTTTCATCTACCCAATGTAGATTTCATCAGAAAAAAAAGAGGGAGCATTGATTGTTCTAGCTAGAACTATGTATGATGATAAAATGTTTGAACTACTATCAGATAAAAATTTCTACAGCAGAGTTACTATGAATGAAATCAAAAAGTGTTTTTTTTCTTTTATTGATTCATGTGTTGAGGAGTGGTTTTACACTGGGAGAATAAATGAGAACACTAGGAAGTATTTTTGGCAAACAACCCTAAGTTAAGTCAGATTTTTGGTATACCCAAAGTCCATAAGGATATAAACAAATCACTGTCAAGACCCATTGTCTCCAGTGTAAACAGCAAAACAGAGAGCCTATTGATTTATGTTGATAAACATTTACATAAAGTAGCTATCAACAACAGTAAATATATCAAGGATACCTCTGACTTTATTAAAAGCTTAAAAATGTCATTGTGTCTGATAGGGATTTGCTAGTGACTTTAGACATAAAGTCACTTTATACAATGATACCTAATAATGAAGGAATGGATACAGTCTGATTAGAACTGTTAAGATCCAAATTATTCAATAATAACACAGTGAGTCTATTAATGGAAATAATAGACATTATTTTGAGCTACAATTTCTTTTTTTACAATCAATTTTATTATAAGGTTAATGGAGTAGCCATGGGGGCAGTAATGGCCCCCAACTATGCGAATATATTCATGCATAGTTGGGAAGCCATGAATATTTTGCATAGTGCATATGAAAGTCATATAATAAAGTTTTTTTTGATTTATTGATGACATTTCTTTGATATGGAGGGGGACCAATAAGTCCCTAGATGATTTTGTTAATTACATCAGCAATGTTTGTTCCTATTTAAACTTTACATGTCATTATAGTCTCAACAAAGTCAATTTTTTGGATGCAACAATTTTTAAGGAAGGAGATAAACTATTTACTAGAATATATAAAAAGGAAATGGAAAACAACACTTATTTACATTATAGAAGTATGCATCCAAGGAAGACTAAGGAGAACATTGTAAGAGGACAATTAATGAGAATTAGTAATCTAACAAAGAGAACTGAAGATTTTGTAGAAGAAGCTGACCATTTTTGTGAGAAGAGTCACTAGAGGCTACCCTATGGATTTGGTCACTACTTCTATGACTGATGCAACTGTTCAGAGGAAAAGGAGGGATTTTAAAAGAAAAACAATAAACAGTAGTAGTGAAAACAAAATTAGAATGCTTGTAAGTAATAGTCTCAATTCAGGTGCTATAAAAAGTATTATAGAAAAAAAAATGGGGGCTTTTTGGAGGAAACCCTGAAATTACAAGAATTATTAGGGATGAGCTGTTGTTTACCCAGAAGAAGGCCAAGAGTTTTAAGAATTATTTTTGGGCAAAGCTAAACAAGCCAAAAAAAAAGATTGAGAGAAAGGGAATGGTAAAATGTTAAAATTGCAATATGTGTAATTATTTGTACATTGATGCTGCTGATTTTGTGCTGGGTAAAATTAAAATCACCATCAGGGGAATGTTTACATGCAAATCAAAGTTTGTGATTTATTTAGTTTTTTTGTGTAGCCTGCAAGGCATTTTATGTAGTTAGGACAAGTTGTGAATTGAATAGAAGGATTGATGAACACAAATATGCAGTTCAAACAAGGGATGAAATGAATGCTTTAGGCAGACATTATAAAAATAGTGTTTGTAAGGTTGATTTTAAATTTTTTGTACTGGAAACTTTAGAAAATGTTGAAAATGCATTTAACTCTGAAGATGAGCTCGGGTGGCTTGAATATTCTTGGAAGATAAAGTTGAATGTCTGCTTTCCACCTAGCCTGAACAATTGTGAGGATTTTATTATGTATTTAAAAAGAAACGGGTTAAAACACAAAATAAGTTTCATAGTCATGTGTTTCTAGTCATGTGATTTTTTACCTTGTTAAATATAGTGTGTATTTGATTGTAACCTCAGTCGGAAGAAGTCTCTGATTAATGGTGGAGAGATGAAAGCCTTTACGTGAGGAGTTTAATAAAAGCAGTGTGAATTTTTATTTGACTTTTATTAAAAGCTACAAATATGTTTTTATTAGGGAATAATGTCCTACAATGCCCCAAACTCATCAGTAATAATATCATACATTCCAGTCCCAAGGATATAGTCAATATACTGGAAAACATACGCCACCTTTACCCCACCTACACCCGTTGTCACAACTATCTCTGAAAATCGAGTCCCCACCCTGAAATCACCACTTGGGAACAAGTTGCAGAATCCCTGCTGAAATAATTTCGAAGCAAATCTCAGAATCCCTGTTAAAGGCTAAAAATACTACTTCCATGAGATCATTCAGCGTAGCAGTCTGTGCTCCAGTCAGTGTCAGGTATGCATTACTTAAGCTCTACTTAGTTTGTGCAACCTCATCTTATCCACAGGGTTTCTGCCTGATGCCAGGAGAACATCCACTGTGACTCTCCTCTACTTGGGAGATCCATCTAGTGAAATGGGAAATTATAGACCCATCAGCAGTGCAATTCTTACAGGCAAAACCTTGGAACATGTCATAGCAGAAATTATTTGTGTATTCATTGGCAACTTATCTTTTCTAGACCCTAGTCCGTTCACTTTTGTGAAATGTAAGTTGGCTCTCCTGAACATATTAAGCTTCTCTGAAAAGCTTACAGAGACTAATTAGAAGACCACATATCTCAAACCGAGCAAGAATTTTCATACTATCAACACTAATATTATTAAAAAATTAGATAAACTTAATGTAAGCCTCCTATATTATATGTTGGTTTACAGATTGTCTGTCTAGCAAATTCCAAGTTGTGAAAGTTGTAGGTGCCCTCTTTGAATGTAAAATTGTAACTATTGTGATTCTATACAGTTCTGTGCTGGTCCCCCTCCACCTTGACATTTATTTTGCATTCTAACCAATATTTCAGAAGTAAGATTGTCCAAGTTTGCTGATGACAGCAAAATGGACAGTGTTTTCCTCTCATTCTCAAATTCTAAACAGCTCCAGTGAAGACTGGAATATGCCCATACCTGGTACACCAAAATTAGTCTCAAGCTCAATGCAGAAAACTGTGCTATTGAAGCATTCATCAAACAAGCTATTCTCACATCATGTGCTACAAACAGTACTCTTTTTTTCAGACAGATGTGCCCATAAAATATCTGGGTACTTACGTGGTCAGTTCCCCCTCATTTGTTATTTGTTTCCACCATACTCAGGAAACCCTTCTGCCTGGCTCAGTTAATTGTAATTGGAATATCATATACAAGGAAGTCATCCTACCACTACAGTCTTCCCTTATGATACCCATTATTGAATTCAACAACTCCTTTAACATGTGAAAATCTAAGAACAGCTTACCTGGAGGAGCCCAAAGATTTCTAACCAAGAAAAGTAATGTACTTAAATCTTTTAACTTTCGTGACAGAGTAGCACAACTTGTCTTATATGCAGTTACTTTCTAGCTTTACTGAACTTCCCTCTATCTCTCTTTGAAAGGTTTATTCCTGTTTGACCCCCTATATCTTCACTAAACCAATTACTGTAAAAAAAAAACACACTAGGGACCTAAATCTACACCAAGAAATACACAACACTTGTTGGAGGGAAAGGTTCCTAACCAAATATATTCTCAACCTGTGAAACAAGTTGCCATCAAACAGAGTACTACCTCAGTTACCTTCATGGACATCCTTGAAGAGTGGATGGGTAGATACAAATTTACACTAGGGTTATCATATCTCTGAGATATATATACATATATATATATATATATATATATATATATATATATATACACACACACACACACACACACACACACACACACACACACACACATATATATATATATATATATATATATATATATATATATATATATATATGTATATATAGCTATCTCTATCTATCTATATCTATCTATATATATATATATATATATATATATATATATATATATATATATATATATTGTGATGCCCATGCACTGGCCCAGTAATCAAACAGCCTCAATCCTCATGACTAACACCAGAGATGGGCGTGCACATTGGGGGGATAACAAGTACACACACAGTAAAGTACAATCTCCATTAAGAGCACACAGAGATCACAGTAAGTCTGGGGCTGGTTTCTCCCTTTCTCTCCCAGTAAGCCTCCCTAAAGGCACAGCTATGGGATCCAGATATCAGCCTAGTGGCCAAGCTAGAACCTCCAACACCTTCTCTGTCCAACCAGTGCTTCATGTCCCTGCCCAAGTAGCTGACACACACACACACAGTTTAAGATTTGACTTATATACAAACTCACAGACACTCCTCGGGAAGGCTGGCACAGGTTCTCCAGCTGTGCCCCCTTCGGCCCAGACTATAATTATAATTACTGCCACCAACCACTATTATCAGCTACTATTAAGGCCCTTACCGAAGGGTGTCCAATTTTACTGTGCAATTATATTATCCAAATAATAAGTGTGACCAGAACTTTTAAGGCTGTTGGAGTGGCTTAGTGCAGTATCACTAAATACACGCAAGTACTCTAGAGCTTAAATTATCTCTACACAAAACAGCCACAGTTGACAGGTTTAAGAATATTTAATAATAAATAATAAAAACACAAAACAAATCTTCTCAATTGAACACAGCACTAGTCAAGAGTTCAGACACAGGAAAATGCATAAAATAATAGTGTAGAATAGTCTGACATAAATATAGAAAACAGCTAGTCTTACTACTTTTTTATCTATTTCTAAGAGAAACAATGTTATCAATGATTTATATACATACAGAGCAAAGGCAAAGTACTGGTGAGTAGATGTGTTCAGGTTCAGACAAAATCCAAAATGCTCTAATTCTATCTCTCTGAGAAAGTCTTAAATTGATAATACATCACTGCTGACTCATTTTAGATTACATAATTTTTGATACTTCTCTGGTTTAATTTCCCAGGCTAACAGAAACTCAGAGTTTAACATATCTTTTTCTAATGTGCACCTGCAGGAAGCCACAGCAGTAAAATATATTATACATGTAAAATCTAGCAATTAAATCTGGTCTCAAAACAATAGAAATAATTTGCTGATCCAGACATCACGGCTCTGAGTTTGAGATCAAACATTCATACAATGCTTGACTTATCAGCTTTCTTCCAGCAGAGTGCACTGTAGTTACATTTTTGAAGCTCAGTACAACATATAGTTTAATCATAACATATAGTTCTCTTTTATATTTGTAAAACAAATCTATGGATTATATTAATATTTTCAAATCACATATAATTATTTACAAGATTCTATCTGGCTGGGCTGGCAGCCTTTCAGTTTTTCACATTTCTCCCCTCACTGAGACCTCAAGCTAGTTTTTCAAGTGACCCTTGAGAAACATTGCTTGAGAGGGTTAGGTCTATCTGAATATACCTTACCCCATTCCCTGTCTTGAAAGCCCATCTGCGTTGGCATTGCCAATCCCACTGTAGTGCTGGACTGACATATCATATGCTTGCAACCCTAGGCTCCATCTTAGCAACTTAACATTTTGCTGGCTGGCTCAGTGTAACCATGTTAGGGGATTATGATCTGTAACCAGTGAATTTCCTTCCATACAGATAAGACTGAAGTTTCTGCAGTGCCCATATCATGGCTAGACATTCCTTTTCTACAGCTGCATAGCATTCCTCCCTGGGTTGGAGCCTACAACTGAGATAAACCACTGGGTGCTCTTTTCCCTCTGAAGAAATTTTGCTAAGTACAGCCCCCACCCCATGGTTTAAAGCATCCACCTGCACAACAAATTCTTTGCTGTAATCTGGACTGGCTAACACAGTGGGTCCTCCCAAAACTTCTTTAAGCTTCTGGAATGCCTGCTTACTTGCTGTGGTCCACACTACCTTATTTGGTCTGTTTTTCCTTGTCAGGTCTGTGAGGAGAGCAGCTTTGGTACTATAACTAGGGATGAACTTTCTGTAGTGCCCTGCTCTCCCTAAGAATGTCTTCACCTGCTTTTTGGTAACAGGTGAAGGCCATGCCTGAATGGCTTCCACTTTGGCAGGTTCCAGCCTAATCTTACCATTCCCCACTCTATGTCCCAGGTAGGAGTCCTCTGCCATACCCACCTGACATTTGCTTGGCTTAATGGTCAGCTCTGCCCTCTGCAGTCTGCCCAGCACCTCCCTGACATGATGAAGGTGCTCTTGCTAGGAATGGCTGTAGTTGGCAATATCATCTAGGTAAGCAAGGACAAAATCTCCTCCTCCTGCTAGAATATGATCTACCAGCCACTGGAAAGGCATTTTTCATCCCAAAGGGCATCTTTGTGATCTCATACAAGCCAAACTAAGTCACAAAAGCTGACCTCTCTCTCTCTTTCTCTAGCACTGGGAGTCAAGGGCACATGCCAGTAACCCTTGGTAAAATCAATGATGGTAAGATACTTAGCCCCACCCATCTGCTCTAGGGCTTCTTCTGTCCTAGGCATGAGGTAATCATCTGACTCTGTGTAACTATTTAATTACCTGTAGTCCACACAGAACTTGGTGCTGCCATCCTTCTTTGGCACCAGCACCACTAGGGAGGCCTAAGGATTGTTGGACTCTTGAATTACCCCTAGTTCCAACAGCTCCTGTATCTCCTCCCTCAGAGTCTGTTTGACTCTCTCAGGCACCCTATAAGGGGCCTGCCTAATAGGTCTTTGGGGTCCTGTATCCACCTGGTTCTGCACCAAGTGGGTGCATTTTGGTTTCCCAGTGAACATGTCCCCCAAACTCCTGAAACACTGCTCGGATTTCTCAAACCTAGGTAGGAGATAGCTGCTGGAATATTGCTACCCTTTCCACTGAGGTGTCAGTCTGAGCTTTACTGAGGAGATCGGTTACCAGATCTCCCTCAGACTCCTCCTGCAATTCACTGCAAATACTCAGCACACGGGCCTCCCTATCATGATAAGGTTTCATCATGTTAACATGGTACAACTTGTGCTCTTGCCTCCTGCTTAGCAGTTCTACCATGTAGTTAACATCACACCTTTCTTATCGCCTTGTAGGGTCCCTCCCAAACTGCTTGCAGCTGTTGTGTCTGACAGGAATGAGAACCATTACCTGCTTCCCTACAGCATATTCTCTAGCTAGAGCATTCCTGTCATACCATACCTTTTTCTGTTGTTGGGCTTCTGCCAGGTTCTCCTGGGCCAAGCCCATGAGTTCCCTTAGCCTTGTTCTGAAGTTTAGGACATATGCCACAACAGACTCCTTGTGAGGTTCACACTCACCTTCCCACTCATCTCAGATTAAATCTAGACATCATCTCATCCTATGCCCATACAGCAACTCAAAGGGTGAAAAACCTCTTGATTCCTGGGGAACCTCTCTGTAAGTAAACAACAAATGGGGCAAATGTTTGTCCCAATCCCTCTTAAACTGGTCTACAAATGCCTGTAGCATGGACTTGATTGTAGAGTTTAACCTCTGAATAAGACTATTAGTCTGGGGATGGTAGGGGCTGGTCTTCAGGTGCTTCAGCCCACAGTACTTCCACAGACAAGCCAACAGGTCTGACATGAAATTGGCACCTCTATCTGTCAGTGTTTCTTTTGGGAAACCTACCCTGCTGAAAATCTCTAACAAAGCATTTGCCACCTTTTCTGCCTCAATGGAGGACAAAACCACTGCCTCAGGGTATTTTGTAGAATAGTCTATTACCACTAGGATATACTTTTATCCTGTGGAACTTGGGGTACTTAGAGGCCCCACAATATCCATAGCTACCCTCTGAAATGGCTCCTTAATCACAGGTAAAGGCTTAAAAGGAGCTTTCATCTTGTCTCCTGCCTTGCCTACCTTTTGTCACTGCTCACATGTCCTACAGTACCCTGTTACATCTCTGGAAATTCCAGGCCAATAGAAGTTCTGTGTAATATGTCTCTTTGTACATTTTATGCCCATATGACCTGCAAAGGGAATATCATGAGCTATGGCTAGAAGCACCAGACAATAGACTCTAGGCACTACTAACTGCTATATTCTCTCACCTTCTAGCCCTCCCTCAGGGGTCCACTCTCTATACAGTAGCCCTTTGTCCCAGTATACAGATTCCCCCTTCCCTTGAGAATCAGGTGCCTCACTAGCTACTTGCCTCAGGCCTTGGAATGTAGTGTCTGAAAGCTGAGCCTGTCTCAACTCTCTCTCTTTGTAACCCTTCCCATCTCCTTTTCCACATGAAGTCTGGCATCGTCTGACAGTGGTGCCTCACTGTCAAGCTGCTACTACTACTCACCTCTACCTTTGCAGTCACTATGTCCAAGGGAACATCAGTACCCACAAGCAGCTGTGGCTCACCTTCAGTCTCACTGCTACAGGGTAGCTCCCTCCCTGAATTAGCCACCTCACCAGTCCTGACTTCCAGTATGCGGTCTGACTGGGTTTCCTCCAGGCTACCAGGCCCACATGCTGTCATCTCCTAGCCTGACTGCGTCTAACTGCATTAACACATGGTACTGCCTCATCAAAATCCTTCCCTATCAGGACATCTTCAGGATGGTAGTTTGGTACCCCTGTTGTCTCAAGACAAACTACTGTTGGCATTTTGTCTTTCCCACTTACTGTCTCCCTCACCTTTTTTTGCCACCTTGCCTCTGTGGACATCTGTATGTCACATGGCCCCACTTGTTGCATTCAAAACATTTAACCCTAGGGCCTGGACTTGTACCTGGACTAGTGGCTTCCCCTGCTACTAGCAGATTGTGTTGGAGCAGTCTGGGCTGCCCACCATGGATTCCGTTAGACCCATGAGCAGTACCGGGGGTCCTTTTCCTGTGCAGTGATGCCCTGCTTGCTAGGTATAGGTCTCCCTTCTTCCCCAACTCAACTGAGGTAGCACATTGCCTATCAGCTAACCAGATACTCCTGTCCTCAGGCAAAGTTTGAAGGGCTTTCTCCTTCACCAAAAGGTCTGCCAACCCTTCAAATGTGGTGACCTGACATCCACTCACCCACCTATAAAAATAAGAGCTCAGTTCAGCAATATATTCACACACACTTTCATCTGCCTTACATCTATGCTCATGAAACTTTTTTCTATAGGTTTCAGGTGTTAGCTTAACAAATTTTAACAAACAATTCTTTACAGCGTTATAGTTAAAACAGTTAATGTCAGATAATTTGGAAAGTACCTTTACAGCTTTACCATGGTGTAAGGGGGTCAGGAACCATACTCAGAGCCTTTGGTCAACATCATACTGTTTACATACCCTCTCAAACATATGAATGAAACTATCAAAATCATTCCCCCTCTGTAAACTGTGGAAGAAATTTACTGACTCTTTGTGCTTCTGGGCTCTGCTTACTCCCTTCCCCATTACCTCCATGATGCTTGGGAAGTGTCAGCATCTCCTTTTCGTGCTGCCTCTGCCTCTTCTTCTCCTCGGCTTCCAGGCTTAGCAGTTTCTCATTCTCCTCAGCCTGTAGATGTCTCAGTCTCTCTGCTGCTTCTGTTTCCAAATGCCTGACCTACAACTCAAGTCTCTTTCACTCCAGATGTATTTTTAAGTCCTCTGCAGAAAGCTTGAGGTGTCTATTCTCTGAGTGTTGTACATCTCCACAGCCAGTCTAATCATCCTCCTGGTTGCTATTTCCTGATGCAGCTGGGACCAAAGCTGCAATCCTGTCTGCCTTTGTCATGTTTCCATGCACCAGTCCTTTTCCCTGGCACATCACAGCTAGCTGGCTCCTTGACAGATTATCGTACTCCTCTGCTGACAAGCTTGCCTGCTCTCCATAACTAACTAAGATAACAAAAGAAATAAAACAATAGTGATCTGAACTCTGAATATTCACTGCATGGCTGATTTAGAGTACTAAAACACCTTCAGTGATCACTGTACACAAGCTACAGGAATTCACTATCGGCATCACTGCAAGCTAATTAGTATGTGATGCAGCTAACTCTCCACTATTAAACAATTAATATTTGATGTGGCTATCCCACCACTGCCAAGAAATTAATATGTGACTCCCCAATGGAACAGCTATAGGGTCCATATCTCAGCCTAGTGGTCAGGGTAAAGCATCCAGCACCCTCTCTTTTCAACCAGTGCTTTGTGTCTCTGCCCAAGTAGCTGACACATATACACAAGATTTGATTTATATGCAAACAGACAGACACTCCTGGGGAAGGCTGGCACAGGTTCTCCAGCTGTGCCCCCTTTCAGCCCAGATTATAAGGTAGTAATTACTGCCATCAACCACTAATATCAGCTACTAATAAGGCCCTTGCCAAAGGGTGTCCAAGTTTACTGTGCAATACTATTATCCAAACAGTAAATGTGACCAGAACTTTTAAGGCTATTGGAGTGGCTTAGTGCAGTATCACTAAATACATGCAAATACTCGAGAGCTTAAATTATCTCTACACAAAACATCCACAGTTGACAGGTTTAAAAATATTTAATAATAAATAATAAAAAACACAAGACAAATCTTCTCAATTCAACACAGTGCATGTGAAGAGTTCAGACACAGGAAAATGCTTAAAATAATACAGTAGAATAGTCTGACATAAATATAGAACACAACTAGTCTAATCTTACTATTTTCTATCTATTTCTAAGAGAAACAATGTTCTAAATAACTTCCATACATACTGGTGAGTAGATGTGTTCAGGTTCAGGCAACATTCAAAATTCTCTAATTCTCTCTCTCTCTCTGAGAAAGTCTTAAATTTGTAATGCATCACTGCTGACTCATTTTAGATTACATAATTCTTGACACTTCTCTGGTTTAATTTCCCAGGCTAACAGAAACTCAGAGTTTAACATATCTTTTTGTAATGTGCACCTGCAGGAAGCCACAGCAATAAAAGACAGTATACATGTAAAATCTAGCAATTAACTCTGGTCTCAAAACAATAGAAAGAATTTGCTGGTCCAGACATCATGGCTCCAAGTTTGAGATCAAATAGTCATACAATGGTTGACTTATCAGCTTTCTTCCAGCAGAGTGCACTGTGGTTACATTTTTGAAGCCCAGTAGAACATATAGTTTAATCATAACATATAGTTCCATTTTACATTTGTAAATCCAACCTGTGGATTATATTAATATTTACAAATCACATAGAATTATTTGCAAGATTCTATCTGGCTGGGCTGGCAGCCTTTCCTTTTTCACATATATATCTGATATATGAGCTCTGCTCAGTTTTGGAAGTGAATGTTATTAAGCACTTAAAAAAGGTGACAACTTTTTAAGCATGCCTTTTTAAAGGAATATATGGTTAGATACATTTTGGCTTTTGTGACGGCTTATTAGTATTATTCCAATGTTTCTAAATAATATAATCTGGTATATGCCTATATTTTTCTTTACAGTTGGAATATATTATAATTAATATTCATTTTTTAAATTACTTAATAGACTGCTCCATGGACCCTTTTCAGTTTCTTTTTTTTTTTTTTGCATCCTGCTAGAATGAATCTGATAGCTGCTCTGTCTGTACTCTGGTTGGCCCATTTGTTCCATAGGTTGAGTGAGCTGGGGATTCTCAAGCAGATAAGGGCCCTATGGCTCAAGAATCTCCCAACAGCTTATCCTGTAGTGGCGAGAGTCAGTTGGTAGGGAGTGGGCCAGCTTTGCTGGTCCTCCAGGACAGCTTACATTCTCCTCTTAGTAGAGCACCCCCTTCTTCTATGGCAACTTTTCTGAACTCCAGTACAGCTACCTCTAAGAGAAAGTCTGTCTTTGAGATTGCACATGGCAGCATGGACTCAATGGACTCAAGTTCCATGGGATAAACACATAGTGCTCCCACTAGGTGTCACTCATATGGAGCGCCAGAGCCGCTCCCTGTCAGGATGTGTGAGCTTGAAGTGGCTGCTCATTCAGTCCTTCCCTGCCATCTGCTAGATAGAGCTGCTTTTCAGATGTAGATCACCAGTAGATCATCTGCGAAGTGGTCTGGGCTTTATCCCTCTTTGCCATGGAGCAGCCTTCAGGATCCTTTTCAGTGGTGACCTGTGTTACAAAGCACTCTAATAACAGTACCATAATAAAGACAACAGTTAAGAGAAACACTAAGAAAGAAATAAAAAATTATTCAACACTGGTATGAGTATAGCAGATGCAAATACAACATCTCTGAGCCTACTCAATTTCAAATGACAGAAGAGTGGAGTGAGTCTAAGACTCTGTTTCAAAAATAGGATTTGCAGATTTTGCCACTGAGTGCCACACAACAGAGATATCTTTTGTAGAGTTGTACAGTATAACATTTTTAAACACGTGAATTTTGATTCAAAAAATACAAATATTTCATTAAATAAAAAAAGCATTGTATAGAAACAGAATGAGCTGTTAAATACCACAACTTTAAAATGGAAATGATTGCAATTACACAGCAAATGTTTATTATTCTCACTGCTGTGATAGCCAATGGGTTATATCCAAGGATACAGCATCCTGCCAGCTTCCTAAAGGACTAGCTCCCTCTCATGCAGTCACTCTGACTGCTCATAGGCTAATCACTATTGCAAAAATCAGGAAGCAACTGAATGTGCCAAGAAACAAAAGAAAGAATATAAGGTGCAGGATCAGATGAGAAGGCAAGAAATGTGGAAAATGCATAAATATAGTTGCAAGTATAGAAAACTCTTGGAACAACCCCATGTTGATCAGGATCAAATGTAGGAATGGTTAAGGAGACGTGAATTGAAATCAAAAGTCGAAAGGTTAATATTGGCTGCCCAAGATAGTTGACTCCATACGCATCAGTTTATAGTGCCCATTTAACATGTGGATGAAACAGACAATTGTAGGTTTTGTAAAGCAGAACTGGAAACAGTCACACATCTTGCTGCTAGTTGTGATACGCTAATGGTAGAAGGACTGTATACTGAAAGGCATAATAATGTGGCAAGACTGTTGCACTGGAGATTGTGCAAACATTATGGTACTAAAGTTGCTGAAAAACTGCAAACACGAGCCACAAAGCATTATTAAAAATGAAGTTTGTATCACATGGGATCACCCATTAACAACAGTTCAAAAAATAGATAAGAGAAAATCAGATACAGTAGTCCATGAAAAGAAGACAAAAGTAGCATTGATCATTAAAATTACTATACCCACTGATTACAATGTCTTACGTACAGAAAGACACCAAGTCATAAAATACCAGGATTTGCATGCAGAAATGAGAATAATGTGGAAGAAGCATACACAGACAGTTCCAGTAGTAGTAGGAGCAACAGAGCTTATAAAAAAGAATTTACAATTGTGCTTAGATAGTTACCGAGACATGTAACTCTCTACGAATTGCAGAAGGAGTCATTACTGGGCATATTGTGGGTGCTGCAAAAAGCACTTCTGGCATCAAAGATCAAAACAATCCTAATTTCATGAACTTTAATCATATCTTAAAATAGGAATGGGGTCTATTCCTTCATGGTATTAGAATCCCAAAAGACTTGAAGAAATTTAAAAAGGAATAACTATAAAAGCAGTCAGAGTTACTAAAAATCTTCAGTAGTTTCTTGCTGTGCCATGCAAATGTATCTCTGAGACTTCTCTGAAACAGTAGTTGGCCAAGGCTTCCTGTCAGGTGGATAAGGCCTCTTTTGAAGACCCCTTCAGTTCAAGTAAATAATACATATGTGTGTGCGTGCGTGTGTGTGTGTGTATATATTTATATATATATATATATATATATATATATATATATATATATATATATATATATATATATATATGTATAGTGTTTCAACTGTTTGGGCATCAAATTAGTGGTTTGTCACTTTTAGAATTCCAGATTTTCAGGCACATTGCCAGATGTTTCTAGAATACTGTTATTGTCTCTCCAGGAATTGCTTTCAAGGAATCAATTGTCATTTATTGGTCTATGACTTTTTCTATGTCTATTTAATGATATTTTCATATTTCACACAGTAGAAAAGTATTTTTCCTAGGGGAAAATGGTCTTTTATTGCAAGCTTGTGTTTAGTAGTTATTTACGTATGTTTTAAGTGATTTTTACAGGGCATCTATAGTTAGTAAAATTATCTCTTTTGACAGAGAAATTTGGATGCTGCTTGTGTAACATTGTTTTGAGGTATGTTGTATTTTTTGGATGAGTTGGGTGCCCAGGTAAAGAGACCTCTTGCTCGGGATGATATGCTACCCTCTAACCTGTCTCCCATTTGGGATGTACCTAGAAAAATTAATAGAAAGTCAGTCACATAGAAAATAAGGGCATGGTTTCTGCTCATAAAAATTATGTTATTGCCTTGGCCAGGGTCTATTACAGGCAGTCAGTTTGGGTGCCATATCCCTTCTCCTGATGTTTCTGCCCTTTCTTCTAAGGAAGAGGGGGCATTTTCTGATGAATCTGATGTAAAGATAAACAGGATTTTGTCATATTAGGGTTCTATAGACCAAGACTTTGATTCAAGACAGTGAGCCTAAAGTTGTTCAAATGGAAGCTTTCTCCATTTCCAAAATTAAAGAATCTGTGATAACACTGTTCCCAAACCACTGGGTTATGATAACATTGGACTTCAATTGTGCTTGCCATCACATTCTAGCAGCATGTGAATTCAGGAAATTTCTAAGATTTTGTTTCTGTGGGTCACATTATCAATTCTCTGTATTAACCTTTGGGCTGTCTATTGCACCAAGAGTGTTTACAAAATGCTTAGCTCCAGTGATAACTCACTGCAGACTGCAGGGTGTCCACATTTTTCTTTATTTAGATTACTTACTTATTTGTGCAGAGTCCTTGCTCAGATGTCAGAAGTCCTTAACAAAGGTTTAATCTTTCCTAATCCATTTGGGATTTCTGATAATCATATAGAAAGTATTTCTCTCCATCACACAGGAGTGTGTTTTTAAGGTGCCTTATAGACACTCTTGTCCAAAAGACAACATGGAGACTTATCAAGAAGAATTCCTGAACTATTGTCATATGACTTGAGCTTCATTCAGGGAATACCTCAGGATTCTAGGCCTTATGGCTTCTATGATCTCAATTATACCATTCAACAGGCTATATGTGAGAAAGATTCAGTTGTTCCTAAAAATATGTGGACCCAACACCTTTGCCCCCTAAATTTTCAGATACCTGGGTTTGGCTTTGCAAAGCTAGAACTACAGTTGTAGAGAGATCAGATGGCTCTCAGTCTTGGACTCCCTTTCTGTCTTCCTACTCCAGTGCAGACAGTCTGCTCAGATTTTGTTTGGTCTGCAGCTTCAGTGGGAGTAAAAGTGCATGGTCTGTGGGACAGTTTAGACAGACATAAATGTCAAAGAAATGTTTACAGTAATTCAAGATGTAAAAGTCTCTCTTCAATAAATTACAGGTGACACCACAGTGATGTGCTACTTGAGTGAACAAGGAGATACCAAGTCATACCAATCTGATGTTTGCCAATGATAGCTTGGGATTTAGCTCTTCAGCACTCCCTGTCTCTTCAGGCCTTTTACATATTGTCAGAGCAAAATTCTGGACAAACCCTTACACATGCAATCTCAAATCAGAGGTATTCCAATACTTGATCTAAATGTGGAGAATGTGTCAAGTAGACCTGTTTGCCTTCTTTCAAAACAGACAACAAAACAAATTTTGTTTCAGGAGCCCTTGCAACCAAGATTGCAAAACAGATGATGTTTCCTTTCCCTTCCTTTTCCACCCTTTCTACTGATTTCCAAGGCACTTCTAAAGATTCAGAGATATTTACCAGTAATCATTGTGGTGACTCTCTTTTCGCACAGGCAAAATTAGCTCTTCCTTCTGAAGGAACTGGCCAGAGGCAATTACAACAAGCTTCTTCACAGACTAGATCTACTTATACAGGAAAAGGAGAGTTTGATACACAAAAAACACTGAATGCTGGGTGTACAGGGTCATACAACATGAGGCTCCAAAGTGCTTTGGAAAGACCAAATGCTGGTAATGAGGGTCTGGATATATACATGCATACATACAAATATATCAAGTAGGGGCATAAATGCCCTTCTAGCTTGCAGATATACCAAAACACTTGTTCCCATAATAAGTGTCCAGGCTATTCTTAAAAATATCTAAACTAGTGTTTGCTTTAATGTAATTTGGTAGGCTGTTCCATGCATCAGCTACTCTGTCAGAGAACCAATTAGTACACTTCTCATTCCTATAGAATCTTCTGCACAGGTTGTCTGATGATTCTCTAGTACTTTTTGATAACCCCAAACATTCCCCGAGGTAGTTGTCCCTAAATGCCCTATACACCTGAATAAGATCTACTTTTAGTTATCTGTAAGAGACACTGTACAAGTTCATATATTTTAGTCTTTCATAATAACTTAGATTTTAAAACCATGTGTGACCTTGGTATATTTCCACTGTACTCTTTCCAGTTTGCTCATACTTGTCTTCTTATAGGGTTTCCATATTGTTATACCATACTCAAGTTTGGATCTAATGTAACTAACAAACAATGACTTCATTATTTTTAATTTCCTAGACTTTATAAATCTTTTTATACAACATATAGTTCTATAACAATCATTAACCAATTGGTTGATATGATTAGAAAAACTCATAGCTGAATCTACCCATATACCCAGATCCTTAAATGAGTCTTAAATATTCACCTTTCAGTTTATGTCTCCCAAATCTCATATGCTTAGTTTTTGATGTATTTATCAGTATATTATTCTCCTGTGTCCAAATGGTCAATTTAGTCAAGTTATTTTGCAGACATGCCTTACCTGTAACATTTGTAATCAGTTTACCCAATTTCAGGTCATCTCTGTATAGACTGTAGAACACCTCAGATGAAAATAGTTAGGTCTGAAAGATACAATTTAAACAAGTAAGAGCCTAGGACAGAGTCCTGACTGTAACCAAGGAATTCACCTGTCCACTTGCTGTATGATACTTGCCATGTCCTATTTGTAAGCCATGCAACTATCCATCTTATCAAAAGTACATCAATACTTACTGGTACTAATTTATTGATCAGTGTTTTGTGTATGACCCTGTCAAATGCTGAAGTTAAGTCTATAGAAATTACATCACAGCGCAATTTTTCATTCATAGCTGTTATTATATTGTTTGTTACAAGTGATAATAGATCTATTTTCCACATATGCATGCTGATATATGGTTTCTATTCCCAACCTATCCAGTTCAGACAATAACTTATCCAATATTATCTTCTGCATTAATTTTCCATAACTTGAAAGTAGACTTAAGGGTCTAATTCTGGGTTTGTCCTACTCCTCTTTCCCTTAAAGACAGGTTTAATAAGCGCATGTCTCCAATCTTGAGGAATCTCTCTATATTTATATGACCTAGTAAATAATAGATATGATGGTAGTATAAGTTCTTGCTGAAGTGTTCTCAGGTCATTGCTACAAATTCCGTCTCCTCTCTATGCTTTGTTTGGATCCAGTTTGCACCGTTCTTTTTCGATATAATCTAATTTAATTCCAGTATCTGGGGTTACCTGGATGTCACTAGGATAACTTATCACCCATTTTGCGGAGCCAAACTGCTTTGCATAATGTTTTGTAAATATACCTATAATCTGTTGTGTCTGAGAATAAATTTTAGAATGTGCACACAATTTATCAATTTGTGCGACTTACTTCTTCCATATCTTATGTATCTATAAAAAGGTTTCCTGTTATGCTCAATATCTTTATATAAAGTTTCTTCAAATTTTTCTTGAGCTTTTCTCACACTATGCTTAATCTGTTTGCTCAGATGATTTATTTCAGTTTTCAAAGTTGTAGTTCGACCTCTCTTCCATTTCTTATATTTTTTGTCTCTAACCTTAATCAGATATCTTGTTCTTATGGAAATATATCCCCCTGATGTTGTATGCCTAGATCCTAATGTTAAACACTTTTTTGACTTTTTGCACTCAAACAATTGCTATTTCAAAACTTTCCACATTCCATCTGCAGCTTTTCCACTGACCTCACTCCATTTAGTTTTACATAGTGACTGTTTTGCTTCCATATAATCTGTAATTAACCTTCTGTGCATTGGTTTAGATTTCAGTTTGGCAAAATTATCTAGCAATAAATTAACCTTTATAACCCCATGATCACTGCACATCAGTGGTGGTAAATCTTGACTTGAAGTTACATACATTTCTTTGGGAACACAAACAATATCTAGTATGTTCTGACTCCTAGTAGTTTTTTTTTTTACAATCTAAAGCAATTGTTGTTACTGAATATACTCTATGAATAATTTCCTCACTAATGTTGTTGAATCAATATTATTCCAGTCTGTTTCTGGTAAATTTAAGTCCTCAGCTAATGTTATTCTTCCCTAACAATGTTAGGATGAGAGTACAATTGGGTTTTTCTTACAACTTAGATGATTTTCACAATTTGCCTGTACTATGCAGATCAGAGCATTTAGTGAGTCCCTTCCAACAGATAGTAGTACCAGGACCAGTTGTGGATCACTGACATTTTTTCTCCAGGTTCAGTATCCCACCAAGATTTCAGGCAGGAAGAAAAGGTATTGACCCCTTTCTTACAGGATGAGGGAGTCATAGTTATATATAATGACTGCAATATTTTTAATTGTACCAATCATATTATTACCAAACAACATTTTCTTTTGTTTCAAAAAGAGTTTAAGTTCGTCCCAACAAAATGGATGGATTTAGTTGATACCTTGGTGGAATAAAAATTGTATACAAGGACATTAAATCTAGGTGTATTTTTTAGTCACAATAAGAAATTGCCTGAGAATGTACTTGTTAAATCAGATTTTGTACTTGAAAAAGCTGTGATGGATGAAGTTTATGTTTCAGAGATGCACTCCAAAACACAGCATCACTTTTACAATCCTTCTAAACAAGAAAGAGATGTAATGTATGACCTTCTTCACAATAACTCTATAAGAATTATAAAACCTGGTAAAGGGGGTGGCACATTTTTATTTAATTCTTACAACTAATCTAATGCAATGTTTAACATTTTGCACAATGCTGACACTTACATCCCTGTTTCTAAGAACCAAGTCAACACTGCTTACCATCAAATATATTTGACAATGGAATATTTTTCAATGAAGCAATTTGAATTTTGAAATATTTGATTTTTTAAAGATTTCTAAACCTATTACACCGTCTATTTTTGGTATTCCAAAAATTCACAAGCACATATTAAATCCACCAGTTTGACCTATAGTGGCTGCCCAAGGTTCCAAAACTTACCCCTTATCTACTTTTGTTAGATAGCTAAAACCCATCTATAAAAGGACACATCATTTAATTAAGGATTCCCAGGGCTTTTGGGGGCCATATAAAGGGAAATTTATGGAGTAGTCAGATAAGATTTCTTACTATAGATGTTATTCATCTTTTAATTTCCATACCATATGACGATGGTTTGGATCAACTTCATGATAGTTTAATTGATTATTGTTAGAAAAATATGTATTAATGTATATGTTTAGTGCTTATTAGAAGCAAAGAAGGGATTAATACATTTTTATTCTATTAATGTTATGACAAGAAAAATGAATTCATATGAAACTGCAGTGTGCTTTCTGCAAGTTGGCCTCTGACCCTGGCAGCTGCTAGCACAGCAAAAGTTAATGTTTATGCTTTCCACAAGTGATTATCTGCTGGGTCAGGAAATTAAAGTGTAAAATAATGAGAATCTTCTGCTCTATCCTGCTTGAACAATTGGCCTTGTACATGTTCCTAGATAGCGCACAGCTGCAAGGAAGAAGTGATACATGAAACAAAGAGTTGGTTAGAGAAATGTATTGAGAATTGTATCTGCTATTGTGCTTGAATTAGCTTAGAACCTTGAGTGGCAACTTTCATAAAAGAACATTATAACTAACCAGGTGGCTAGCAAGGCCACGTTGTTTACCAAAATTCTTTTTTAAGCAAAATGTAGTATCAGCACCTCTGATGAATAGAATACTGTAAGCTAAAATGATATAAAATAACTTGTGACTGACCACGTCAGTCTGGTAGGCAATGGCTAACAAGAAAGACTATAAAAGTTGTGTACTTCCTGTTTTATTCAGACAAAATTCTGTAGTTGTACGTTTTTTTGTCTCCTGGTGTACACTAGTAAAGTACCGGAACCTGAACTCCTGTGTATTGATCTTTTTATTACAGTATTTTTCATTTAACAATTATGATTTTTTATTAGATGACAAGATTAATTTAATTATTGACCTGATTTCCCTTGTTTTGGACAACAATTATGTATATTGTGAAAGCAAATTATTTAAACAGATCAAAAGCATAATGATGGGAGTGGCTTGCATGCCCATTTATGCCAACTTAGTTTTCTTTGCGTGGGAAAAATGTTATGTTTTTATTGTGATTTCTCTCAGAACATCAAATTATGTTTGCATTTTTGGATGATATATTTATTCTTTGGGAAGGTTCTGACACACAGGTCGAGTGATTCCCAATATATTTGAATGAGACTATAGATTTTTTAAGATTCACTTCACATTTAAGTAACACTAGCATGAATTATTTGGACACCTTGGTTAACTGCACTCAGAATGGTTTTAAGTCACAGATTTATGGAAAACCTACTTCAAGTAATTCTTATTTACACTTCCCATCCTTTAAAAAAAAATAAATAATTTAGTGAATGGACAATGTGTAAGTGCAGCCAGAATGACTTCCAAGTTTGAAGACATAACTGTGGAATTAGAGAAGACTGTTAATATGTTTTTAGTCAGGGTTTATTCTGAAAATATGGTCAGAGATATTAATAATGAGGCTTTGAATGGATGGGGTCATAAATATAAAATGACAAATATTTCCGGTAATATGGATATTAAATCCAAAGGTTGCTTTGAATATGCCATGGTGATACAGTTTAACACAGGAATGAGAGATGTTAGAAATATTATTGCTAAGAATTTCAGGGTCAACCCCACAATTTTGTGTTGGGAAATGAAGTGAGCTTTATTTATAAGATGGCAAACACTTTAAAAATATTTTTGAATCTGCTCAGTTTAGGTCTTCAAAATATAGTAGCTATTTTATCAAAGGTAGTACAACTCAGTCTGGGCATTGTAATCAATGCACTTACATTTTTGAAGGGGATACCTTGATTTTAGATAATGCATTGAAATCAACATAATATTTATGTAAGGGGAACTTCTGCAAGTGGAGGAGTAATGCAAATTGCTAAATGTCTAGGGTTGTTACAGTAAAAATATCGCGTGGTATTCAATAAAGCCTTCACAGAGTGATTCTCTATGGAGGAATAATATTACAGCCCAAACATGGAACATGGTCCCCGAGCAATCCAGGAAGCAGGGCTGAGGGGCATGCAAAACCGTGTGGATACTGAGGTGTCTGTGGAATGCAAATCACCTCATAAATTGCTGAAAACCAAGCAAATGAGGTGGATTTGTGATTCAATAAGCAGAGAGGCACCTGTGTAGGTGGCATGTTGGTGTAGGGAATGTACGCGGATAGAAACCGTGTGCTGGACTATGCATTTTAAACAGGGGCTGTAAAAGCCTACAATAAAGGGTGGATATGACACCGTATGCATACAAATGGCCAAAGCTATACCCAGTGAATCCAGAAAGCAATGCAAATCATTATAAAATAATATATTTTTAATACATATATTACATTTGCACGACGAGCAGCATCTAGCAAACATACCTTTATGGGAAAAAAAAATTAAAAAGTGTAAAAAAGTGTAAAGTAGACATTTGCAAATTTATTGCATTATAGTGCCCAGGATGCAAATTATTACAATGGCAGGTGGCAGTGGTTGCTATGGAGGCAGGCCCTGGAGTAGTGAAGTATCCAGGGTATATGCAATTAGCTGTATGTAAATGAGCTGGGTTTACTGAATAGCAAAAAAGCAATGGTGTCCACAGATACAACTCATGGTAGGACTAGAACCATAAAGGTAGCAATAGAACAGGTAGCTGACATCAAAAGGGGGTGTGTCACACTATGTTAAAGTGGATTTGAGCTGCGCAGCACCTGTTTGTGCTCAGCTAAGCACAGCTAAGCAGGGGGTGTCTGATGCTGCTGAGCATATTTTAACTAGTTTAAGAAAAACTGAGCATGCTCATGGTTTGGAGAATGTCAAAACTGCTGAGCATTGTTTACAATAGTTCTGTGGGTTTGCGGGATGCAACACACTGCTTAGCAGTGAAAGAAATAGGGAAAAAAATTAAAAAAAAATAGCCTGGGAAAGCCAATCAGATAAAATGACTGATAAGCCCTGTTCAACAGACATGAGCTCATTCAAACCCCAATGATATACCTATCAGGTAGAATGCAGCATAATGAGCCAATCACACAGGTTGCAACTGCAGCACACCACTATAAAGTATGCATACACCCTACAATCTGATTTTCCAACATACTCTGCACCATTGGAGTACACACTTGGGAATTTTAACTGTCAAAATGCTAGGGGCTGCTGCTGCTCTGCTACATCAGTATGTGCTTGAGGCTGAGGTCAGTGAAGATGATGATGCTGACAATAGGCCCAGACTGAGAAGGAGAAGAGTGTTCAGGCCCAGGGTGACCATCCAGGGGCTACATGAGCTGGAGATTGTAGAGCGCTACAGGGTGGACAGGAACATACTACAAGAACTCAATGAGCTCTGCCACCCTCAACTCAGACCCAGAGCCAACAGAGGGGAACCGATCCCAGTGGAAACATACTTTTCAAAGACCAACTGGGGACATAATGGGGATCTCACAGGAATCTGCATCCAGGGTACTCCACCATTTCTTGGATGCCATGCAAGCACATGCCACTGACCACATTTATTTATCCCACATCCCTGAGGAGAGGGTCAGCAATATGCATCTCTTACACTGTGTAGCACACTACCCTGAGGTTCTGAGTGCCATAGACTGCATTCATGTGCACATCGAAGCACCACCCAGTGAAGAGGGTAGGGTCTAAGTCAACCACAAGGGGTAACACTCTATCAACTGCCAGATCATGTGCAATGCCCAGGGCATTATCATGAATGTGTGTGCTGGCAGCCCTGGAAGCTATCACAACTCTCACATCTGGCATGCCTCACAGCTTTACCAGACATTTGCCAGGGGGTACGTCCCATACGGCCATCTGCTGGAGGATGCTGGCTATGCCCTGGAACTGTGGATGATAACACCCATCAGAAATGCACACACACCTACTGAAGAATGCCATAATGAAGCACATGCACAAACTAGGAACATCATAGAGTGTGTGTTTGGGCTGCTCAAGTCATGGTTCCACTACCACGCTATAACTGGTGGAGCCTTGCAGTACTCTCCAGCCATATGTGCCCACATTTTCATAGTATGTGCCATGCTACACAGTATGATCCTGCTGAAACAGCTGTGGCACGAACATTACAGGGAAGGGACACACAGTCCCCCACCAGTGCCAAGGTCCCCACAGCCACAGGGGGACTCAGAGGAGGAGCCCCAGAGCCTATCCCTGTAGGCAGACATAGGCATGCCCAGTAGGCCCTGGCATTGACAAAGAGGAAATGCATAGCACATGCACTGACAATTTAGCTACCTAGGGACTGACACTTCACTCTAACTCACATACATAATAAAAAGGATGCCAGCCACACCACACAACCTGTACCTTACCATGTTTAAGCTGTGTACTGGGTGTAACCCACAGAGTCAGCCCTGAAGCACTATTCTCTCAAACTGCTGCAGGCACAAGGTAAGTCACTTTTCTTTATAACAAATTAATGGGGTGGTAGAGTGTGGTAACATATGTATGAACCTGCCGCATGTATGCAAGGGATTGGAGAGGGCTACCAGGATAGCTGCAGACAACTGACAGTTATGTGGGGCAACAGGAACCCGCTGCTCAATACTGGCCACCTCATAATATGCAGTAGGCCCCAAGCCAGCAAAACACACTGCACTATGTGCGGGAATTACAAACAGTGGGGTCACAGGAGTGGTGCTTGATTGTCAATGCTAGAGTCCCCTATTCTCAACAAACCCATGTTCCTATACAACTGCAGTAACAGTATGTTTGCAAGGTAATACCAGCAGACCACACAATTCCTGGGCTGTCCCAATCAACCTGGGGACATGTACCCGTTCCCCAATATGCAGGGGTCAGTGTGCTATGCATGTCTGTGTTTGATAGTGTCAGGAAGTAAACTTCACTGTCTGGTGGCTGTTGTGGCTTAGTGGGCTAAGTACATTACCGTGGTTGATATTCTACATGGTTCAAGACTGGTTGAGAAACTCTTTTGTATGTAAGCCAAACCTATGGTAGGAGTGCTGCAGAATGTCCATATGTTAGTATTTGTTACAGCAAGAAAGCCGGACAAAGCCACAGACAGTGGACGGACAGGGAGTCACAGATATGGACAGTACACAGCTCTGAGTAACCTAGATGGTGGCTAGTATAACAGCAGGTTGTAACAAGTTAGTGTAGCACCAGGATATAAAGGCTGTTATGTAACTGTGTCAAGACTTACAATAAGTTAGTGGGCACCATCCATACCCCAGAAATGTGAAGGGTTTCACAGAATGTCCACATTTATATCTGTTCTGTTTGTCATAAAATTGCAGTTGTCCGGCAAACTACTAGCAAATCAATAAAGGTTGCTGTGAGAAAATAATGAGAGAGTTCAGATGCAGATTTCAAGAAATACAAAACCACTCTACCACCTGTCTACATTTGAAAGAGCAATGTTAAAATCATGTCCCCATATTTGGGCCTATATCCCACTGTTATATATGGCCGTGTCCAGATTATTGGCTGTAAGACGTTGAGAGATATGGGCAACATATACCCTTATAATAACAGTACAACACAAACCCTCTGAGAACCAGAGCAGACGTATGGTGCACAATGCTGGATAACCTTCAAAACAGGAACAGTCAGAGGTATAAAGTCCGTAACCCTGAGTGAGGTGTTACATCTCTTACCCCAGTTACAGTATACCAATAACTACATAGTGCAGCAACTGTGGACAAAGCTAGGAACTGGAGCAGGGCAGGACAAAGGCACACATATATGGGGAAGGAGGAACTCCTGCCCAGTCAAATGTAGAAAGTGCAGAATAGAACAGTTTGCGCAGTAGCATGGGTTTCCAGCAGTGTATGGAGTCGGAAACCAAAATATCTGTCAGCGGTTCCTCACATCAAGCTATAATGATCTGCCACTGATGTACCAAGAAATCACGGGGCTATGTCAAATGTACCAGACATATTATGCAAAACTCTGTTCAGTCCAATACACTCTGTACACACCCTAGATATGGATCAGATAGTATGGACAGCACACAGCCAGGAAATCCCTCAGGCATTATATCAGGGAGGTGCTAGACTATTTCATCAGGTTCAGCAGACAATTGGCTGTGCAACACAAAATCCTGAACTGGAGTACAGGTAGGTCTGGCCTGCAGTCCTATTGTAAGTACTGATGGTCATATTGGGCATGCTCCTACACTTAGCTAATGTCAGCCCTTGTCTGAACCCAAATCTGACTATAGAACTGTGAGGCTCATATATCTCTGTGCATACAGACAGCTAAGTATAGCTCCATGGTGGATGCAACAAGTAGTAGCACTATAATACCTACAACAAGATAGGTAGGGGTTATAATCTCAGAACTGGTAACTGTGTGTGTGTGTGTGTGTGTGTGTGTGTGTGTGTGTGTGTGTGTGTGTGTGTGTGTGTGTGTGTATGCATATCCCCTTGCATCAGTGTGTCTGTCTTCCCACTGTTTGTGTGCAACGGTTATACCATTTTAAGGGCGTGTCAAGACATGTTAACCTCCCCCATGGCAACATCTACAGCACCTGCAGATGTCATCCACCTGAATACTGCTATCCAGCACTACAAAAACACAATCTCCATGGAGCATGTGATATGTATGTAGTGCTATGATATATACAACTAAACAGGTAGGCGTTCTAGGCTCAACAGGAGCAGTTCATGAGTGTGTTTGTGTGTGTGTGTGTGTGTGTGTGTGTGTGTGTGTGTGTGTGTGTGTGTGTGTGTGTGTGTGTGTGTGTCTGTATCCCCTTACAGCAGTGTGACTGTGTTAGATCCAACACCTGTCCTACTGTGCAGGTTGCAGTTCATGTTTGGCCAGGTGTGTCCTTTGAAAACAACTAAAATAATACATAGGTATCAAGAGTGTAGGAGAACAAACATTTCCTACATGTGTGTAATAGTTGCATAAAACAGTAATTTTACATGACAAATACCTGAATGTTCTGAGACATAGCATAATCTAGGGAACTGCTTCAGAAATAAGATGTCATACTGGCAGGCCAAGAGAAGTCCTGTCCTTTGCACTTGCCATGGGTATGGTTTGTCCTGCTAGCTGCCATGATACTACAAGAAGTATCTGACATTGGGCATACATTAAAATGGCAACTCTAGTCTGTGTTGCCCATGTGTGTGTAAAATGTATAAATGTCAAGTCCCTGTGGGTAGCCGGTGCCCCTACATAACCCACATTTACCTAGACATGAATGCTAACTGCCACCCACATATGGAGGCACTGACTAAGACTGTGGCAACTGTAAGTTGTGGGGCTGTCTGTCACTGACCCACCAAATGATGTTAACACACTGCAGCAGGGTCTTACATCTGGTACAAAGTGGTGCCAAGGTTCTGTCTCAAGCTAAATACAAAAAAAAGTACAAAAGTGCCATCATACCATATGGCAAGGACACAGTCCCACTGTTTGCCATATCATTGGAAACCCCATAAACACACACACTTTGTTGACAGACCTGGGTACTCAGTTTGATAACAATGTTGCATTTAACCATCATGTACTGGCAGTGGTCAGAAAGGCCTTGTACGTGATGAAAGTCATAAGTAAAGGGAGTGCATCCATAATCAAGGTGGAAATTACCTCTGTAAAATCCTCAGCCAGTGTAACATTACTTTAGTACAATGGCCTGTTTGACATGTACCTGTCCAGACATCTGCAACAACTGGAAAGGCCATGATAATACCTACAAAGGTAATCCATGCCCTCCAACACCTGTCCCATGCAGACATCCCCCAATCAGTAGTGCCCCACTCGGTATCAGACAGGTTGCCCAGAGATGGGCTGTGGCATGCCTACAACCCAATGTTGGACCCTGCCCTTCAACAGCTGCCCCATATATGTGTCTACTTCCCTGTGCATTACCAGCACAACAGGCCTGAATCTGATAGGTGACATCAACAAAACCTGTCAGACAGACAGGTTTGTCTCCCAGAGGCTGCCCTGTCACAGGAATGCACTTCCCAGACATGTCAAGCAAAGTATCATACAGACCATCACCAAGTGTAACCATAATGAGTGGATGGGATACCACAAATGTGTCCCAGGGATCCCACCTGTGCCCCTCAATGACAGGGGAACAGGTGCTGAGTGATGATTCTGTTGGAGATAAACTAATGGCTAGGCTTATAAGGGCCTCAGGGCCAATAGCCTATTAACCTTGTATGATCCTACGTATACCAGTTAAGGCCCTGTGTGCTGTAATGGACTGTGTAGTTAAGTGTCTACTCCCATCACTGCCATCTACTGTGTTGTGGCCCCTATGAGTGATGTATCAGTACCATGTCATACATCCACCATCCAACATATAGGTGAGTGGTACCATAGGTGTATGGGGACAGTCCATCAACATCTGTGTAACACAATTACAGACAGCACTGTAAACGTTTTGTAGGATATCCTCCTTGTGGGTGTCCAACATCCATAGTACACAGATGTTTGCAGAATGTGTACATGTGCCTGATATATGTGGACCCTCTGCTAGACAAATGTGGATTTGTGGAAATCAGTTGGAAAATATGTAATGGTTGTTTCCAGACTGAGGTGAATGTGGCTGTCACAGGCCAGAGACCTCAGAAAAAAGTTATGGTACTTTAATATATGCCACTGTATTCATTCCCTCATGTTGCATGGTCAATATGCACATGCAGTTGCTGAGGGGGAGCCTGTGTCCTCCCACTACTACTGGCTATAACCTGCTGTCCTGCTGCAGGAGGTCAAAAAGTATGTTAGCCATAGCTGTCAGGTGATAATATATAGGTGTTGAGTACACAGTGACCTAGCCAGAGTATGTCACGAACAGTCAGGAAAACCTGGACAATGTTTGAATTATGCCCATGTAACATTCCCAGCTTGAGAAGAGCAGACTGACAGTACATCATGTGATATGGCAGCTGTATCCACCAATACTTACTGTCACTATTATCTAATACACAATCCAGTAGCATTCGTGCATGAGCTGACCAGTGCTGAGGGGCTCAGGGACCAGAGCTGTGATCTACGTCACAGCCGACAGAGCCAAAAGGAAAGCCTGTAGCTGCAGTAGAGTCGACTACCAGTGACATGTAATTCCAAGATATTTACCTCAGGCATCTATTGTGGTAATCCCTATTTCCCATGCCTGCATCCCCAACTGCATCCGATTACATGGGAATACTATTACATACCTCGTACAGTGCTGTACTCCTTTATGTGCAGAAATCCTGTGGTAGAATGTTAGGGTAGTGCAGTCTGTCACCATAGAGAAAGTCACAGACCTGTGTACCATAGGCAGCAGCTTGCCTTTTGTAGGTAATACTCATGAACAGCTGACTGCCTGTGCACCAGTCTGTGTCTTGAACTTGCTAATTCCATTCAGAACAGCTGGGTTGCATTTTCATTAGTCAAAGTCATGGCAACACACTGCTGTATTTGCGGCCTTCTTGTAGACCTTGACCCATTTCCTGACCTGTGAGAAGGACATTATGGAGGTGTGGGGACTACAGCATCACAGAGGGTAGGCTGAAATACTGTCAGTGGTGTGGATTTATGTGGTAGGTCTACAGTTTTGCATGCTATGTTTAGCCATTGTTAACAGACTTTCTGATTATGTGGCAGTTTTCTATTTAACAATGTGGGTTGAGGTCAGTAAGGAGACAGAAAGATGTGAGTGTCATACATCATTTGCATCAGAATATACATGCTACTACAGTAGCTGCTGGTCTATCAGCTGTGTATGTTAGTAGGGGAAGACTTTGACACATATCCCTGCCACTTGACCATTTCCATCCCCACCCCTTTATGTATAGGTGTTGCGTAGATTCCCTGTTCTAGGTGTTTGAGCAGTATGGTAGGTCTGTAACAGGTAGCTGAACATTTATTTATTTTTTTTTTATTTTATTTTACATTTGTTGACTGGGATAATCCAACTGGATACATGTCCATTTTCAGCGGAGGCCCAGGGAGAAACGCTCCAAAAGAAGTTAGACAAGCTTCTTAACAAAGCACATGTTTATCACAAGTTACAAAGCCTGTTGATGAGTATCAGTTATACATGGACTCAAACATATTATATAGCTTAATACAAATAGCACAAGACATTTGAGTTACAAAAATAGTATTGGTATACAAGAGAAGCTAAACATTTAGTCAAGCTTGGAGCATGGACATAACCACTGAGACATGAAATACTGCTTGAGACATTTCTTGAATTGAGATAAAGATATTTCTAGGGTAAGGTCAGCAGGTAGAGAGTTTCAAATTTTGCCAACATAATTGGTGAAGAGGGTGTCCCCAGCTGAGTTGTTGGGTTTGATATTTTGTACTACCATTCTATTAGATGAGCATACTGGTCTGAGGTTAAGATTGGAATAGATAATGTATTTTAGTGCCGGAGTATTATCAGGTTGTTTGAGTACTTTATGAGCCAATATAAATTTGTTATACTGAAATAGTCTGGGTGGCTATAACCATCCAAGATTACTTAGGTTTATACAGTGATGTGTTGTATAGGTCAGGCCAGTGGCAAATCTAGCTATGTGACTGTAGCAGCTAGAGAGTTTGTTAAGTTCAGTTTTATTTAAGTTGGTAAGCACAGGGGAGGCATAGCATAGGGTAGAGAGTAGATTGGAGCAGGTAATGGCAGTTCTGGTAGATGGAGTTAGGAATGGCTTTATCCTATATAGTGACTCAAATTTTTTTGTTAACAGTTTTGGTAGTTTTGTTGATGTACACATCAAATTTAAGATTGTTGTCGACAATAACTCCTAATAGTTTTGTGTGGAGATCTGGGGCGATTATGGTACCATTGTTGTACAAAATGGTAAAGGATAACAGTGGGGACCTTTGCGTGGGGGGAAAAAGTAGGAGTTTTGTTTTGCTGGGATTCAAAATCAGACAGCGGCCAGCAAGCCAGTTTTCAACTCAGTTAAAAGAACTCTGGGTTATTGGCTGCAGCTCTAGTTGGGAGGTGGCAGTGCAGATCAGCGTGGAGTCATCCGCGTATTGGATGCAATTAACCTTTGGTATGACAGTGTGAAGGTCATTGATAAATATGGAAAACAGAAGAGGTCCCAGAATAGATCCCTGGGGGACACCTAGGGTGTTAGGCAGGAGGTTAGATAGTTTGTTATGCCATAGGACGGCTTGTTGCCTATTTTCCAGATACAATTGAAACCATTCAAGTGAGTGACTGCCCAGAGACATTGTTTTCCGGGTGTTGATAAGTAGATGGTGGTTGACCATATCAAAAGCCTTTGATAGATCCAAGAAGAGGGCAGAGGATAATTTGCTATTGTTACTGTTATGGTTTATAGTATTGGAGAAGGAGATCTGGGCAGTGGTGGTACTATGATGTGGCCTGAAGCCATGCTGAGAGTTGGCCAGTAGATTGTTCTGAATTAGATAGTACAGAAGTTGTTTTTGGATGCATTTCTCCATAATTTTAGCAAGGGGTGACAAGATAGCTATGGGCCTAAAATTGGACAACTCGGTAGAGCTACCACCTTTATGGAGGGGTATGACATGAGATATTTTCCAGATAGAGGGGACTTTTGCTTCAGATATGGATCGATTTATTAGAATGGAGATAGGGTACACTATGTAATCTGCAGCTTTTTGCAAGTATTCAGGAGGGACTAGATCAGCAGCTAAGGTAGTGGGTTTTAATTTTTTTATTAAGGAACGAATGAAGGATGTTGGGACTGGATGGAAGCTAAAGGTGGATTGAAAGTTGAGAATGGTTACCTGTGTGTTAGAGGATTTAAGGGGTAATTGGCTAGTTAGGGCTTGGATAGTCTTGGTAAAAAAACTATTGAAGGTGTTGGCGACATCCTCTGGTGAATTATCAGTAAAGGCTGAAGGAGGTGAGGTACTGGTTTGACCTGTGCGCAGCAGTTTATTTAATCCTGCCCAGAACTTTTGTGGATTATTTTGGTTTCTCTCTTGGAGTTGGAAGTAGTAGTTTTCTTTTGTCCAGTAAAGTGGATTTTTTTTGTCTCATTCCTTAATTGCCTAAATTTAATCTGGTCTAGAGGTTCATGTGTAGCACACTGTGTATACTGTGCCTTATTTCTGAGTTTGATGTTGGATCTGGTCTCTTTAGAGAGCCATGGTGCGATTTTTGTTTTGGTCCTAGTAGAGCAGGCAGGAGCATGAGAATTGAGGATGGTGAGGAATTTATTGTTAAAGTTGGCAACAGCCTCTTCAAGGGGAAATTTTTTTAGGACCGATCATTTACATGATTTGAGTTCCTCTTGAAACTTGATAGGACTACAGTTCTTATTATTTCTTACTGTTCTATATTACAGCTGGTGCTGGTTATTGGTTTTATGTTTGCAAATAAAGGTGAGAAAGTGATCACTGAGGTCATCAGGGATGGTTCCTGAAGTATACATTTGGGGATGGCTATTGATTAGTATCCAGTCTAGTATACTCTCTTTGTGATTAAGTTTTCCTATCTTAGTGAGGCTAGATATATAATAAATAAAATAAATATTACCTGTGGCAGGCACCATTTGTACAACTACAATCCACTCTGCTACAGGCCCCATGAAGGCTCAGTGTCTCTCCAACCTAACACCACTCTTAAGTATTCAACTCCGGTACCACCTTTAACATTCCTATAAGAAAAGTGCAGTCCGGGTCTGAACTGTCTGCAAACAGCTACAGTTAACTTTGAACCTAACACCACTCTTAAGTATTCAACTCCGGTACCACCTTTAACATTCCTATAAGAAAAGTGCAGTCCAGGTCTGAACTGTCTGCAAACAGCTACAGTTAACTTTGAACCTAACACCACTCTTAAGTATTCAACTCCGATACCACCTTTAACATTCCTATAAGAAAAGTGCAGTCCGGGTCTGAACTGTCTGCAAACAGCTACAGTTAACTTTGAACCTAACATCACTCTTAAGTATTCAACTCCGGTACCACCTTTAACATTCCTATAAGAAAAGTGCAGTCCGGGTCTGAACTGTCTGCAAACAGCTACAGTTAACTGTGAGTATGTGTCTAACTGTTTGAGCCAATCTTCATTTTCCCCTGGAGAGCACTGTGCTTTGGCTGTAAGCAGCCCCCCACCACCACCACCACCACCACACACATACACATCTTCCACTTTCTCTTATTCCCTTCTGTTAGCAAATAGTATCAATAACTGATCAATACTGTGTGTTTGTTTATTTAAACTATACCACAGTAGCCTACTGATACAAGGTTATCCTGGTTTTCCACCTGAGAAATTAAGACAAGACTTACAGTTTCAGAGCAGTCCTTGGTCAATTGTGATTGTTCTTAACATATACTTGTCTTGCTTTGGCTCATTAGCAGCAGTACAAAGAACTGCCTGCTCACACACTTGTTCTCCCCTCCCCTTCCCTGTTTATTACCTTAAGACAATCCCAGAGTTAATAAATATTACCTGTGGCAGGAACCATTTGTACAACTACAATCTACTCTGCTACAGGCCCCATGAAGGCTCAGTGTCTCTCCAGTAAGTGTTTTACAACTGTAAATGCCTATTTATGTTGAATTGTATTAGACATTTTACAACTGTATATGTTTATGTTGAATTTTAAGCCTGCACTCCAATCTGCTTACTTACACTATCAGACTATTTAACCCCACTCATAGGACCAAAAACTGGGACTGGGTTAGCCCTGCTCTGCTTCGCCCTCGCTACGCTCGGGCTCGCTTTGCTCACCTCCCTGCCCCCTTATCCCACCCGCCCCCACTGTGTCTACATTTATAGCCACTAGGCCACACCCTTACTTCCTCTCCAACCTACACAACTTCCTCTCCAATTCCCCCCCCCACCACTTTACTGTTTAACCACTACTATTCCTCTGAAGCACATTGACCCCACCCATTGATGACATATAACATATCTATAAATAATTATAAACTCCTTCCTCTTATCTTACCACTCCTAATTCTGCCATACTTTTTTACTAGCTATGAAAATCTCACATTCGTAGGTTTCTCTTATCCAAAATGCCAAACCAAGACCACCCTACCTCCACTGACTGCGGAACTTGCCCACTACTACACTACCCCAAAAATTATAAATTCCAACCACTTGCTTCTAAAAAAACCACTCCAATCAACACCAAAATCCAAATATGAACTAAAACTACTATTCAAAGTTATTAGACTACTAGCGTATCTAAGAAAAAACATAACCAAAGATGGGGACATCCATCCTAATCCAGGCCCAACCTTAACTCAAAATCCTACCAGCCCACCACTCTCCCACCGACTGTTCAACTCCCTCCTAATATGCCACTTAAACATTAGAAGCCTAAACAATAATATACATAGCCTGCATGCTGTACTAGCCACATACCTCCCCAACATAATGTGTCTATCTGAAACATGGCTCTGGCCATCAACCAAAGACAATGAGATCCTGCCTCCTGGTTACAATATACTTAGGGCAGATAGAGTAAAGAAAAGAGGAGGTGGAATAGCCGTCTTATATAATAGCACACTTAACATCATAACTAACCCTATACAACCACCCCAGGTCTCTAACGCTGAAATACTAGCTCTAAAAATTCTACTAAATAATCATAAGGGCATTAACCTAATTGTCACCTATATTCCCCCTGGGAACAATGTAGAAACACTAGAGGTCATTCTACATTGGATAGCCAACAACTACCCTCAAGAAACCATTGTCCTGGGCGATGTTAATATTGACTGGAACCAATGCACAGCACAGTCCAACCCCATCCCTGTTAACCTACATGGATTCTCTCAGATAATATCATCTACCACACGTACAGGTAACAATAACCAAAAAGAGAGTATACTAGACTGGATACTCACCAACAGTCATCCCCAGAACTATATGTCTGAAACTCTCCCTAATGATCTTAGTGATCACCTGCTCACATACATCATGAAAGACAAAATTAATTGTACAAGCTTACCTATTTATAGGTCTATCAGATCCAAGAAAAACTTTGACCCAACTAAATTTCAACTTGAACTCAGATCATGTAACTGGACAAAACTAAAGTTCCTTCCCCTTGATGAGGCAATGTCATCATTTAACAATTCATTCCTTGCTATACTTGACTCGCATGCCCCTAAACGCTCAATAAGAATTAAAACTCAACTAGCACCCTGGCTAACAACAGACACCAAAACCAAAATAACAACTAGAGACAAAGCGTGGGATAAATGGCTCACTACCAAACTACCCCTAGATCGTATCAAATTCCAACAACTTAGAAATGAGACTAAAAAAGCCATCATACTAGATAAGAAAAATTACTTCTACAATCTGCAACATAAACATCAGAATAACCCTCAAAAGTACTGGGCAGGCATAAATAAACTTCTCCAACCAGGCAAATCCACTACTCCGACCCCAGGAACATTATCTGACAAGAGCCAAGAAGATATAGCCAATTCATTCAATACTTTCTTCACAGAAACCATCCAGTCATTAGCTAACCAACTTTCTCCTCCCCACACTTCTATAAACACTATACCCGACTCACCACTCTCTTTTAACTTCCAGCCAGTGTCCACATCCTTTATCAGATCCCTTTTGAAAAAACTGAAGCCAACCACCCTTTCAGCCGATCTTCTGCCGGCTGAATACCTGCAAATTGCTGCAGATGTCGTAGCCTACCCTATCTCAATCCTAATTAACAGAACCATAACCGAGGCCTCAATACCCTCAGTTTGGAAAATATCCTATGTTATTCCACTCCACAAAGGAGGTTCATCCACAGAACTATCCAACTATAGACCTATAGCCATACTATCACCACTTGCCAAAATTATGGAAAAGTGCATGCACAACCAACTAATGCTCTATCTAACCCAAAATAAACTACTCACAGACTCTCAACATGGATTCAGACCCCATCATAGTACAACTACTGCCCTCCTCTCTTTTACTGAAAACATTAATCTTAACCGGAATAATAAAAAAATATCCTCCGCTCTCTTCCTGGACCTATCGAAAGCCTTCGATATGGTAAACCATCGGTTACTTCTATATACTTTAAAAACCCTGTATCTAGATACTCCAGCCCTTGACTGGTTTCAAGCTTACCTCACTGGGAGACAACAAGCAGTAATGTGGCAAACAAGCTCTCCTGCCTACTACCAAATACCATAGGAGTTCCTCAAGGTTCCATATTAGGACCTCTCCTCTTTTCAGTCTTCATAAACGACATCCAAACAGTCATCCCTGAAGCCACCTGCATTCAATATGCAGATGACTCGACTATAATATGTTCCAATGCCTCTCTTGCAAATCTACTAACTACCACCCAACATAGCTTCACCAAAGTCGAAAACTGGCTTGCCAACCATCTCCTGATCTTAAATCCAAACAAAACCAAGTTGCTTCTCTTCTACCCAACCAATAGATCTCCGACTGAAAACTTCACTATAAAATCCAATAATGGGACCATCATCTTCCCAGACACCTATACAAAGCTATTAGGAGTAAACATTGACAATAAACTCAGATTTGATATACATATCAACCAAGTCATTAAGTCAGTCAACAAGAAACTTGGGACCCTATATAGAATTAAAGCCTTCCTTACCCCGAATGCCAGGGCAGCCACAGCCCGTTCGCACCTTCTCTCTACCCTACTATATGCCTCTCCTGTCCTCACTCACCTTAACAAATCTGATCTGGCCAAGCTCTCATCCTGCTATAATCACATTGCCAGGTTCGTTACAGGCCTACCCTACAGAACACACCACTGTACTAACCTGAAAAAGCTTGGATGGATAGAATTCCCACACCTTCTTCACCAGTCCCAACTCATAGAGGCCTTCAAAATCCTTAAACAACCTGAGAATACTCCAGCACTAAAAAACTTAATGACTCCCTACTCCAATCTAAGCTGCCTTCGCTCAGCAAACAGACTCCTTGTCCAAACAACTAAATCTCTCAACCTAGGTGGTGACGCTATTTGCCAACACCACTGGTAAAATATGGAACTCTCTCCCAAATAACATCACGCTTGCAACTTCTCTAAGTCAATTCAAAAGTAGTCTAAAACTCCACTTCAAGTCACACTGGCTATGTCCTTGCTCAAACCCAGATTAGCTCTGTGCCATTAACTAAAACATAAACAACTAGCTAAGATGATAAGTACTTTGTATACTGTGATAAAGAAATATGTATCCTGTCTAACTCTATGTCATTATACTGCCTACCGTCCTTGCTAATATGTTATTAATGTTACATTTGTAGTAATCTCAGAAATAGTAATGGCAGTCTTGTACTTGTATGTAAATAGCCTATGTTTTTGTTAAGTTCTTTCAGCTCATTTACTGTACCTAATTATCAATGTAACTCTGTTGGAGCTTTTCTCCCCGGGCCTCCACTGAAAAAGGACATGTATCCAGTCGGACCATCCCGGTTAACAAATGTAAAATAAATAAAATAAAAATAAATAAATAAATACATATGACCTGTGAAAACCCACATAGGTTTACATGTGTGGTAGGAGATTGTGAGAAACAGGTGTTCCAGTCAATATTAAAATCTCCAGGTACTACAGTTTCTTGTGGATAGTTATTTGCTAACCAGTAGAGGATATCTTCCAAGGTGTTGGTATTATTCCCTGGGGGGAATATATATGCAGACAATATTTATGCATTTATTTTTATTAATCTGGAGTTTAGTAGAAAGTATTTCTGCTTTGCTGACCTAGGGTGGTTTTATGGGATCTATTTTAACATTTAGTGTAGATTTAAAGAGTACAGCTATCCCACCTCCCTTCCTAGTGGTCCTGTCATGTGTGAGTATATTATACCCAGGTGGTAGGACTTCATTATCTAAGGTTCCTGGCTTTAGCCAGGTTTCAGTTAGACACAATATTTCAGGGGAATGGATTTCTAGTAGGGCGTGTACGTTATGGACTTTGTTATTTACGCTTCTGATATTTAAATTGCAGATCAGAAGGGAGTTGGGGGATCTCTTGATAGATAGCATTTTGATAGGGTTATCAGCATCAGAGGTAGAGCTATCTGGAGCGATAGGGCCAGGGTTTGGGTGGATATCTCCATCCTTTGTGAGGTTGTAGTGTAAGTTCATGGTAAACTTCAGAAATTTGTTTATAAGTTTTTGATAAGTTTTTGTTTAGATTTTGAGCTGATGTATCTAAGTTTAATAGGCTGATGGTAAATAGAGTTTAAGGAGTTGGGTATAGGACAAATTGGGGTGTCCTGCCATATTTGACACAGTTGAGGTGGTTTGACCTTTTGGATAGTGAAATACTAAGTAGTATTGATTTTCATAAGTGGAGATGAGATATAGAATTAATAAAAAACATAGTAGGGAGAATAGTGACAGTGTTTTAAGTGGTGGCATGGTTGGAGGCAGAGATAGAGTATTAATTCTAGAGTCACTAGGGTTCTGCAGATAGATGGTAAATGCTAGGGGTGTGAGTGCTGGGTTAAGAAGTGGAGTACAAAGCTGTTTGGTTCAGGTAGGAGGTGAGGTGTAAAATGCTGATTGGTTCAGATAGGAGGGGTGTGGTTTAGGCAGTATAAATCTGGCACTAGTGGGGGCAGGTAAGAGTTGGGGGCAGGGAGAGTCGTGGAGTGAGCCCGAGCCCAGCGAGGGCGAGCGTAGCAGGGCTAAACCAGATACAAGGATCTTAGAGCCTGCACCTATCGGTAAGTATGCTAGGATTTTTAGTCATGGTTTAAGCAGGCTTTTTAGTTTCATTTTTACTGCCTAAAGTGTACTTTTGTTCAATGTAGTAGCACTTTTCCTGTTTTCTTTCCATTTAGTGCAAAATATATAGGAAATGCTTATTGAGACATTCAGTATACCTTTTAGGGATAAATGGTTTGATATTAGCCAGATTTTTATATTTTTAGGGGCAGGCCCACTAATACCTAATAGTGCTTTAGACCCAGGGCAGCAGCTGTGATATAACAGAAAGAAATAGTAGATAATAACCTTGGCAGTCAATTTGGATGAGGGGAGGTTCTGAACAGGTTTGCAGCTTAAGTTTCCACTGGGTAGCATCTTTCTATGGAACAAGCCTTGCAGGACAGCTGATTAGAGGGGATGGTACCTGATGAGGAAAGATTAATTGTAAGCATGAATAGCTAGATTAAAAGAAAAACAGTTTCTTTACTTTCAGGGAGTCAGAGTGCCCTAGCTTCCCTTTTAAAGCAGTATATAAATTAGAGTCCTGGACATAATTTAGTTAACAAGCAGAATACAGGTAGATTCTTGAGTAAATACAGTGGCTATTCAGCATTTTTTGCACTACACAAAATAATATTATTTCATTGTTTTAAATCACACACACACATACACACTGTCTTTCGGCTTTTCCCGGAAAGCGGAACTTCGGTCCGCTAATAATTGGCAGCAGATTTTTACGTGCTGGCTTGCCAGGCCTAACCCACAACCTTCAATGAAGGAACACCCATTCTCGCATGTCGACACACAGAAGATGCTCTAACTGAGAATCGAACGTGCAACGTCTAACTGTGAGGCGACAACGCTACCGTAGCACCACCACCGCAGTTTTTCATTGTTTTAAATCAAAGTACAGAAAACATGTGCATATAATCACATTACAGACACTAAAACAGTACTTTACCAGCAGTATTACATTAAACTATAAACATATTAGGATCCCAATCATTATCTAAGTACAAAAGACAATTAATGAAACAAAGGATAGTCTAGCTTCCTTGTCACTATACAAATGCAGCAGTCAGTTAGGCTTGCTAATCACTTTAGAGCATGTTTTACTATATTATGTTATCGAGTACAGCGATAGTGAAACACTAACTTTTAAAACTTTCTAGTCACTAATATCTATTCAACAGACTAGAATACTAAAAAAAACTTGCTGGCTAATTACTTTAGAGCATGTTTTACTTCATGATGTTATCAAGTACAGCAATATTGAAACACTAACTTTTATATGCTTCTAGTAACTATTATCTGTTCAACAGACTAAAATACACAAATAAATTTGCTGGCTGACCACTATACATCAATTTCTAGCAATGACAGCACTATATCGCAGTTTACAGGTAAACACTGTTACAGTTACACAGCTATGTCCCTAGGTTCAGTGTAAGTCACTTCGTTTGTTAAAACTTGGTGATTTTATAAATATAAACACCAAGTTTGCTGCAATACACAGCTTTGAATATAGAAAAATCAATGTATGCCCCAGTTACTTACCACAAGGGAGAAGGCTGCCGACTGGGTCTAGGAGCACTGGCTATTTGAAAAATGGCCGTTACTGGAGGGGAATTTGTAACCTCACATATGTAACTGTGTAGGAGGAAGGCGTCCAAGGTCTAAACCAGATACAAGGATCTTAGAGCCTGCACTTATCGATAAGTATGCTAGGATTTTTAGTCAGGGTTTAAGTAGGCTTTTTAGTTTAATTTTACTGCCTAAAGTGTACTTTTGTTCAATGTAGTAGCACTTTTCCTGTTTTCTTTCCATTTAGTGCAAACTATAAAGGAAATGCATATTGAGGCATTCAGTATACCTTTTAGGGATAAATGGTTTAATACTAGCCAGATTTTTATATTTTTAGAGGTAGGTCCACATACTGATGCATATGTTGCAGGCTGCAATTGCTGCATTCTGCCCAGGAGCCATAATGGGACTGTGAACACATTGTGGGACAGCAAGCTGTATATGTGAGTGAGGGAGCAGTGTCAGCTCTGTTGTCACAGCATAGCTAGGGTGAGGATACCCATAACAGTCCAGGTGAAGCATGTCCCTCTGGTACATATGTTATGTAATAGTGCCATCCAGAGTGTGGTAGGTGACATTTAGGACACCTATACATATTTGTGAAAGGTGTCCCAACCTACAAGCCTTTGAGGTGCTAATATGGGAGGCAGTGACAGTAGTATCAGAAAAAAAAGTTCTGCTTAAAATTGCATGGCTCAGTCACTTAATTGTTCTGACAATCATGTACTTAAAATGCAACACACTGGAATGGAAGCCAGGAGTGTGGGTGGGCAAATGTTAAGCATGCTAGGAATATAACAGATTGAGCTATGGAGTCAATACACTAGCGGGTGTATTTGCATGATATATGTGCATTCATACAGTCTGTTACACAGGATTGGCATGAACATGTGTGATCAGATGTGTATGATGTGTGACAGTGAACTATCTGGCATGTTTCATAATCCCAATGTATACTGACTTGCCAGTACATCAGCACACAGCACAGGTTATGTGACAAGTGTGCCAAAGGTAGGTGGCACAGCTGTGGACATAGTGCAACAGTATGCAGTTGTTATCTCTACCTAATATCCTAGGCCTTATGTATATCCATCAAAATTTGTGCAGTGGTTTGGTGTATGTATCATAATCCCAAGTATGTTGTCATTTGTCCCATTATATGTACAAGCAGTGCATCACTGGCAAGAAGGATATGTTTATGGAAACACCTATTAGCTTTCAAAGCTGAGTGGCATAGTGGGCTAATATCCTGTGCTGTACTTGACAAGGTCCTGGGTCTGAATATTTTTTAGCTGTGCATCACTGATAAACAGGATAAGTTCATAGGTTCATAGCTAGGTGCTATGCTAGGCTATTGGCCCTAGGGCTTATAAAAGCCTAGCCAAATGTTACCCTGGCTTTTGCTACCCAAGAAAATTATTTTTCTGTGCCCCTGTCAAGCAGAGCCACAGAAATGATCCCTGGGGTGAATTTCCTATCCCCCATCCAATCATCAAGATTTTTCTTGAAGAGTTCTAATGAGGAGCTTTGCTTGATATAGATAGGTAGTTTGTTCCAGAGTATGGGAAGTCTCTGGGACAGGAATCTATCCCTCCAGCATATTCTGTTTATTGTGGTGACAAGCTTTAGGTCCCTTGTAGCTTGTAGGGATTGGGATTTCTTTAAGTGGAGCATGTCCAGCAGCTCTGGGTTTGACATAGCTTTGTAAGCTAGGCAGAGATCACCTCCGAGTAGGCGATATGTGACAGAGTAAAGCTGGAGTTTTTTTGAGACAGTCTGCATAGGGCATCTGTTTGAGGCTGTTAATCCTCTTTGTGAGGTATTTCTGCGGCCTTTCCAGTTGTTGTAGATGTCTTGTGAGGTACATACCAAAAGGGGAATTGTACTCTATAATGGGTCTAATGAGTGATGAGTAGAGGGGAGCAATGACCTCTTTTTCCTAGATGAGAAACCTTTTGTGATGAGGTGTGCCACATAGAAGGATTTCCTGACTACTGTGGCAATGTGATTATCAAAGGAGAGACTACTGTCCACCTGTGTCCCAAGGTCTCTAATCTTATGGAAATACCTGCTAGTCTTCAGAGCTAAGTGGTGTAATGGGCTAATGCAATATGTCATAGTTGACAGTGTCCCATGTTTGAGACTTGCCAGGGAGATTCTTTTGCTGATGTGCAGACCAGTGTAAAACAGACAGAAAGTGATTAAAGCAGGTTTAGGCAGCTTTAAGTGGGTTTGCATGAATTTGGGCAATGCAATACAATGCCCTAGCCCCACTTAAACCTGTGCTATTTCCAAAAAAAGAAAAGAAAAAAGTGATGATAGGAAAGTGGTGAGATGGGGCAAACATGGGGAAAAACAATATGAAAGGCAGGTAAGGATGTGCAGAATGGGTGTAAGAAAGCACCATAGCTCTCCATTTCTTGTACAGCAACAGCTGTGCATGTTGTAGACAATTTGGAATTTGGAGCCTCACATCCCAGACGGAGGGGTTGTGGGTGACATAACTTTGTGATTAACTGCTGGGATGATTGATGGCAGTGTACATGGGGGTGAAATGGAGAGCTATGTATAAGGCGATTTTTTTTTGTGGGACAGATGCTCTTTTTTAAGGAGAGAGTGGAATGTTTGGGAAGAGTTGTAGGTACATTTGGGGAGGTAAGCTGTGTAGGATAGGTTGCATTTGCACAGACAAGACATCAAACAGGGCAGTGCATGACACAATAGGGGGGCACCTTGGACGGGGAGGGTGTTTGGGAATCAGAGGACCAAGTGCCCCCAGATGGCTACTGTGGGACTGAGCTCCCCACCCATGGGCACCAGGGTCAGCCGGCCCCACCAGGTTATCCAGTTTGCCCTCGATCTGGCTCAGTCGATCATTTAAATCATGCTGGATAATCCTGTGCACAATACCTGGAAACTGTTGGCGGGTGACCAGTCCCTCTCCACTTCCGCACCCATGGGGAATGGGCCCTGTGTCCTGAGGCAGTTCCACCCATGGGTGGTGCAGGACCAGAGGAGGGGGCAGCTCCAGGTTGGGTCCCAGATGTGCTGGGACCAGGTGCCATTGCCAGATGAGGTGGGATAGGTGGATCTGCTAGAACCGGCCTACCCAATCATGCTATGGTGTTGAGGTTTGTCAAAGTGGTGTATAGGTTAGTCATGAACAGAACATTTCAACATTAGTTATCACAGCATGCATCGGTGTTCCAATTAACACAAAACAATAGAATTGCATAGCATATAGAACACAGGCATAAATGTAATAACAGTCATTATTGTAACAGCATGCCAGTAACAGTTATGAAAAAAGGCCAACAGCACTGGTATTTCAACAAGGTATGTTAGTATGCAACCATTGTAATATATAACCAATAATACAGCACCGCACCCAACATTATGTTTTGAGAACAACATATGTGAAAATGGAACCATACCAATACTATAAGAATAATCATTTGTGATGCAGATAAGAGGTGGGAGGAGAGAAAGACATTATATTGCCAACTGTATAGGCAATATTTTTTCACAACAGTACTGCTCAATACTCTACAGGTCTGCCCTTACTTTATGTTTACAAGTGCCCTATAGCTTCTGTAGCACATATATACCTCTCAGGCTACCTGGATGGGATGGTATAGGCCAAGCTGTAACACCTACAGGTACATAACTACAGGGGACTATTAACATGTCAGGGGAACATATATGACTACCAAGGTGTACTCTGTACTGATGTTGTGTGAGTGTGACACTGGCATACTTCAACTGGGTTTATATCTGTGTCCAAGGTTTTTGGCAGCAGTGATCACTATCCATGACACCGTGACACCTGAGGGACATGTATCGTGCACAGTACAGATAGTTTACACTTATCCTGCCATCATTGGCAGGCACAGGGTTAGACTATCAGCAGACATTCACAGATGCACCAGGCATACAACTGTACCAACCATAGACCATTTAATTTGTCTTATTAACTTGGAATAGTAGTGTACCTCATGACATTTTATGTACTGGAGTCTTATCACCTTGCTGAGCAGTGCTGTTTGCACACTAGTACATCTGGACACAGAAATTAGTATATCCTTCATACAGCTACTACAGACATTTATTTACCTGAAAGTCCTGTGGAGAGAATAGCTGTTAACAATACATAACTGTTTCTATAAATAGTACTACTTGTCTATGACTAAAAATATATCTTTGCACCTGTCCATTGATTCAAATCCTGGTCTGTGTGTGGCAAAATAAATAACATATACATTGCTTATCACACTGAGCTACTGGGCTACTGCTGTGTGTTGATTGAGTGATATGTATCTAAAGCTCACCTGGTGACAAAGTCTGAACTGGTAATATAGGTAGAGTGTCTCACAAGACTGCCGTGACAGTTGAACATACATGCATGAGATTCATACATGACAGATATAGTAGGTGAACTGTGTATTAATACTTGGAATGCAAGTGTACAAAATTAACCACTAGTGGATGGGAATATGTGCAATCTGTACAGAGCATATTGGGGTGCTCAGTTGACTACCTGACCCATATAGATTTGTAGATGGTATATTTACAGTCTACAGCTATTACAGTTTCATATTTGCCTGCGTCAGTGTACCTATGTTCCGGAATGCATATAGCTGAAATGCAAAGGTTAACATGCGGCAGTCCTAGGAGAAACACACTATAATACCTTAGACAGTACTATTCTAGGTTCAGATCTTAATGCAGAACAAAAATCATATTGCATTATATCTTGTAGTACAGCTCCACATCTACACTTCAACATAGCAGTTCGGTATTGGCCAATCTTCGGTCACTTCATGGAGTTATATCCATGTTTACTTCACAGCACCTGTAATATTTGATTTCTTGAACAACAACCCAGAATACACACAACAACTGGCAGAATACATATTTATTGAGAGTGACATGACACAGTGATTGGTATACATCTGACAATCTTTATTGTTCTACACTTTAAATAATGCAGGCATTGAAAGACAGCTGTTATTCCACAATCTATGCAGTACTAACTTTATTTCTTCGCAATTCTGACTGCAGTTGAACTGTATTTCCTGTGGTTTAGGAATGCAGTTAATTTATTCCCTTCACATTTTCAATGCCAGTGTACTTTATTACCAGAACATGTATTATTATTACAGTATACACATGCTATTCCCAAACATTATTAATGCAGTATTAACTTTCTTTCCTTAACATTAGCATGCTTCATGCTTTCATCTATATTGAACTGTGCCTGGCAATACTCACTTGTGTCAGTCCAGGTCTATGAACACATTCATTGCAGTGCACTTACAACTTAATATACCTACTGGCAGCTAGTACTGTACTCTTTCTTAATTACATTATTATATATTACAAGATATATCTGTACTCACCACACTCTCAGCGCAACTTGACCAGGCACCCTGCATGGGCCTCCAGGTTGCGAGCCATCTCCTCTGCAGCTGTGGGGGGAAAACACACCATTATGCATACCTGTCTATTGGGTATGCATACTACAATTTGGTAAATCAATGGTTTATATACTTACAAACTTCTGGAGCACTGAGGTCCCAAGTATCTTAGATCCATTGCGCCAAGAGACCCCCCCCCCTTCCTACACTTCAGGTCATCATAATGATGATGCACCTGCTCACCAGTGTGGGGAGATGCCAGTTGCAATGGAGGTCATGTGCCAGCTGGTCCCAGGTCTCTGATTTGTATTCAGACCCCTGGTACTGGCCCTGCAGCAGCTGGTCAACATGGTCTTTCACAAGGAGCCCAACCATGACCCTGGACTCCAAAATGCCCCAGTGCTGCACCTAGAAGTGTGCACCCTCTCCAACTCCGGCCATAGCTCCTGCAATGATCAAACTTCAACAGGTCGTGACTGTATTCCAACCTACCACACTGAAATAAGGTTGTTTTCCTGCCCTTTGCTGCCATTGTCCATTTTTAAAAATGCTCAGATCTGCTTAGCACTGCGCAAACCCGCTGAGTTCATCTGAGCAGTGCTTAGATAGGGAATGCTTAGCAATGCTTATTGGTGCACAAACCAGCTTAGCTGAGTTAAGGACTGCTTAAACTGGGATTGCTTAGCAATGCTCAAACCAGCTAAGTGGAGCTGCACGCTGCTAAGTACTGCTAAAACAGGTCCTGTTTAAGCATTGCTTGGTTTGGCTTAGCAATCTTTAGCAGAGCTTAGCTATGGAAACACAGAAAAAAGTGCAAGAGGCACTGGCGACCCCACTCTAGTTAATAAATTTAAGCACTTTTCATCTGCTGCAATGCATCAGACTTCATCAGAATACAGAGCTTAGCTATGGGCAAACCAGTGTTTTTCAAAAATAAAAAAAATATAGAAATGAATTAATGATACTTTATTATTATTATGTGCATCTATTTTACTTAATAACTACTAAAAGTATACATATCACTACATTATCTTGGAGTGTTACTTTAATGTACTGAACACTTGTGTAACCTAGGGCTTTTATCATTGGGTCTCCAATGAAAATGAGTTTCTGGTCCAGCTGGGCTAACCTGGTTAACAAATGTCAATGTATACATGATAAAAAAAATTTTTAGAACATTTCTCTATTGCATGTAAAAAGCTGAATGGCTTGTATTTGAACCATGCACCTACTATATATGAGACCATGACACTAATCATTAAGCTATGAAGGATATGGTGGCTAGAGCTATACATTTCCATATAGCTCTCAGTTACGTTTAAGCACTGCTGAGCACTGTGCTGTGCAAACCCACTTAGCTATGCTTAAACGTGACCTTTCTTACCAAATTAAATGCATCCAGTTTCTATTTTTAGATGTCTGGCACATGTCTATTGCTAAGTGCCATGCAAACACACACACACACACACACAAAACATTAGTTAAACGTGTTTCACTTTTTTACTTAAGTGCCATCCAGCACTTTAAAAGTGCAGGGATGTGTTAGTCATCTGCAGACACTGTAACACCCCCCACACTGATTCTGTACCATGTTACATGGCTCTCTTTCAGTAGCACCCCTTCATTAATATGCAAGGCACACTGCCAAGGGGGAGCTGCAGACACAGCCACAGTACACCTAGTGTAGGACTTACACTATTCCTACACTGAGTTTATTAAATCTGGGGGATTATGTCTCATAACTATTCTTCACTAAATACATATTAACTTGCAGTTTCTTCACAAAGGAGTCAACTAAAATGTTTATGATATGATTATGTCAAAGAAAACTTGAAATACAAATGCATAATTATGCAAGACATATTTTTTGTATAAGTAGTAGCCTGAGATTTCAAGTGCCTTACAACTGCATTCTATTAGCAAATTACTGTGTATTGACAGATAATTGATGGCAAAGTAAGTGCTGAAAGAGTTAAGGAATGTTTTATTATGTAGTACCAAGTATCTGGGGAAACCAGATTAATTAATGATATGCTCTGGCCTAGGATGTCTGTAAGATAGTGTGTACTGATACTGAATCTTATAAGGTTAAAAGATTATAAATTTTAGACCAAGTGATCTATGTTTTAAAATGCATATTTGTGAATTATTCACATGAAGCTCTAAGAGAGAATCATGTGGGATGAGGACATTTTTAAATACATTCATTCATTGAAAGTAATGTAATATCAAAGTTCTGCATGCATGACATTGATATGAAAAGGTATATATGTAGTGTTTATTCTTTTGTTCTTTGACACTGATTTGAAAACATTGGCAGGCAGTCTCCCAGCACTGTTTATGGAATAAGCCAATACTTTACATATCCTAAAGTTTTATTCTTGACTCAAGACTGAAAGGTAAAATTATTTGTTATTTATTTGTGAACTTTAACATTTGGTGCCTTAAAACTCAGATTCTAAAATTTGGTATTGCTGCAGGCCAGTATGGAATAAATTACAAGGGCCCAGCACAGAAAGTTCTTTTGTGAATTCCATGCTGTTTTGTATGGGATAGTTAGAGATTCAGATACCTAATTATTCAGGCTGTGCAAACTGCTGCTAGACTAAATGGGAAAAATGGAATTGTGGAAAATGTTTTTTTCTCTTTTAAATAATTGTAGTTAAAAGAGTGGAACAAGTGAATAAGTGTTTTGTGAAATGACTGAGTTTGCTTATTAGGTATATGTAAAGAAATAATGTGAGGACCCCATGGGAAATAAGAAAAAGTTTATTATTGTGTATGGGCATACAACTAAAAGGGAAAATTAACACAAGGAGGTGCCTTATGTTAAAAAAGGTACCCTCAAGACTAAAAGGTAAGAGGCATGAGAGGTGTTTTGTTTTGTTTAATGCATGAGTGAAAAAGAGAGAGAAAAATTAAAGTTAAATCAAGTTCATGAGCCTATAGCATGTTGGGACATAGGCGTATGTGTTTGTTAAATCAAGTTCTTGAACCTATAACACTTTGGGAAGTATGTGTGCGTGTTGGTAAATCAAGATCATGAGCCTATAACATGTGGGGACATAGATGTGTGTGTTGGTAAATCAAGTTCATGAACATATAGCATGTTGGGACATAGGTGTGTGTGCTGGTAAATCAAGTTAATGAGCCCATAGCACATTGGGATGTAGGTGCGACTGTGTGAAAACATCCTTGGAGGGTCTGAAAGAGTGGTCAGTTAAGGACACAGTACCTATATGCCCTTTTATCCTTATTGCAATGCTGGAGCTGTAAATTTTGAGCTTGTCATGGGATGAAATCAAGGGTGGGCCGTGGAAAAGGCTGATTGAAACTTTTTCTCTGTCATTACACAACAACATAAGCTATACCTTTCCCTCCCTGAATGGTGTGTGAATTGATGAAGTCATTTTTTTCTGACTTACCAGGATCCAGGATCTGCAAGATGTCATAATAAGGAAAGTGGGAACAAAGTTAAGCAAGCAGGATCAAATCCCAGCAAAGGGAGCACCTGCATATTTTATGTATCACAATTACAGAAAAGAAAGTTGTAAGTATTTGAATGATTGGTTTCAGCTTACTAAAAAATGCCCTGGTGAAGTATTTCCAATAAATTGGTCTTACAATAAGGATAAGTTAGTGAAATTAAAGGGTATTTTGGAAGAAAAGAAAAAAACGTAAGTGGGGAACAAATGGCAATTTTTTATTATTGGTACACTGAAGGTCTTAGAAAGGAAAAGGAGTCAGCATTAAGGGGATTGCAAGATGTTAATAAGAAGTTGCTACAGCAGGTAAAATAAGTCAAGAAGGGAGTACAGACCCGTAAAAAGGGTTCCCTTTATCCTGTATTGGCGGGTTTGGAAGAAACTGTGGATGGATAAAAACAGAGACTTCTGAAGAGGATGATAATATTCCAGTGCTACTGCATCCCCACCCAATATGTACCGTATGGGTGGCTCCTGTACAAGATTCTGCTGTTTTTTTGATCCCTGCATTTCAGACAACTGGCCATCGGACACCTGGTCAGTGTGGTAGTGTTACATATCAACCTAGTTCCGCTGTTCAACCCTTATCTTCAGAACAGGCATCTGCAGTCAAGTAACTTTCTTCTTCTTCTTCTTCTTCTTCTTCTTTCTTCTTCTTCTTCTTCTTCTTCTTCTTCTTCTTCTTCTTCTTCTTCTTCTTCTTCTTCTTCTTCTTCTTCTTCTTCTCCCTATCATTATTAACAAACTTCTACCCCTCCAACAGGAGCACTAGTATTTGACACTAGCACTCACATGATAGGGTAGGAAAAGAGTCTATAGCCTCTGCAGATGATCTTTTGGCACCTCTTAGAAAAATCTTGGGGACTAATAATAGAGACCTTGTTCATCGAACTTGGACCATGTGCTGATTTGCATACTATGTCTAAATGTTTTCTGAATATTAGAGAAGATCCAATAAGGTGTAATAATACTTTGACAGATTTAAACCAGCTGCTTTAGGTAGTTACTTCAGATGAAATAAGAAAGTAGTTACTTGAGAAGGCTGATATAACAGATTTTACTTGAACAGGGAATGCATTAATAGACAAAAGGATAGGGTTGTTAAATAAAATTACAGAAGTGTGTCTAGTTAGAACAGATTGGTTTAAGATATAGGCATGTAAGCAAAATAAATGGGAAAGCCCTACAGATTATTTTAGTCATCTCAAAGCAGTGTTTGCTAGACATTCAGGAATACCAGACCCAGAAGAACAAGCTAAGCCAGCTATTGCAGCTGCTTTTGTGCAGGGTTTGTAAGCCCCTGTACAAAATCAAATAAAACAATTGCTTATAGACTGGCAGAGAAAGGGTTTGGAGTCCTTATTAAGCGATGCAAATCACTGTACTGAGCATCAGGAAAAATGGAGAAAGGATACTGAGGATAAGCTGTTAATTTTGCAAATGCGACAGAAGCCCCAAGGAGATAAAGCTGAGGCAGGGGAATTGGGAGATGAATTGCTAGAAGATTAGTAAGAGTGCTGGTTGAGGGGAACAAGGTACAGCTGATTGGCAACAAAGAGCTGGCAGTGCCTCTCCTGTCTCATCTGATGGATCGTGCTTCAGTTGTGGTGAAGCAGGACATTGGAGAGGCAAATGCCTAGACAAATGAATGCTGAGAGTCCAAGATACCTGGACTGAATGACAGCAGAATTATGATGATGCTGTATTTCCTCCACCACCTCCTTAGATAGGAGGGAGTTAGGAATCACTGTACTGACTATGTCAGAGTAATAAAACAGAAATAAATCTTGAGCCTTTTCTGCCAATAGATCAAAAGGGACTCTATGTTAAGGTAGAAATAAATTCAAAGAAAATTCCTTTCCTCATGGACACTGGAGCCACTAGGTCTATATTAAATGTTACCTCAGATAGTCAGATACCAGTATCAAAACATAAAGTAAAGGTAGTTGGAGTAACAAATGTTACTGTTACGTATCATGTTTCAGAACCTATACCCGTTTCTTAAGGGCCTATTAAAGATAGGCACTCTTTTCTTTTGAGTAGTACTGCACCAGTAAATTTGCTAGGGATAGACCTGTAATGCAAACCGGATTTTACTATTTACTGTCCACCAGAAGGGGTGTATTTGGATATTCCAACAGAATCAGTGGGGGAAGCATTAACAGTCTGAGCAGAAGCTGAAAAACAGCCTTTTGAAGGCATACAGGTAGCTGAAAAACTGCTGCAGCAGGTGCCTGTTAACTTATGGGCTAAATATGTTAATAAAGTGGGTATATTAAAATCTACAGAACCATTAAAAGTAAAATGTAATCTATATAAACCTCTCTCTAGAGTTCTGCAGTATCCACTGAAACCAGAAGCAGAGCAGGGTCTCAAACAAACAAGTCAGTCCTTGATATATCAAGGAATAATAATGACAACTAGAAGTCCTTGTAATACTCCTATTGTCCCTGTAAAGAAGTCAGCAAAGGATACTTATGGGTTTGTGCAAGATTTGAGGGCTGTAAACAATGCACTGTTACCAACTTCTCCTGTGGTTCCAAATCCAGCAAAAAGGCTGAGTTATATACAACTTACAGCAAAATATTTTTCTGTGATAGATTTGTGTTCAACATTCTTTTCTATACCTATCCGCCCTGAAAGTCAGTTTCTGTTTACCTTTACTTATAAGGGACAACAGTATACAGAGACATGGCTACCACAAGGATACACTGGATCTCTTTCATTATTTTCTCAAATTCTAAAAAAAGATTTGGAAGATGTGACATTTCCAGGTGGGTCTATGTTAGTGCAATATAAATATGTAGATGATTTACTAATAGCATCTGATTTTTTTCAGCAGTGTCACCAGGATACCCTACATCTTTTAACTATTCTTGCAGGAAAAGGACACAAGGTAGCAAGATAAAAATTACAGCTTTGGGCATCTCAGGTATGTTATCTTGGTCATCTGATATCTCAGGGTAGCAGGCAGATGTTAGAATCTCATATTTAGACAATAGCTAAAGTCTCATGTCTAACTACTCAGCTTCAGCTAAGATCTTTCTTAGGTATGACAGGATATAGCAGACAGTGGATTTCTAACTATGAAGAAATAGCTAAACCTTTGACAAATCTTTTAAAACAGGATACACCAGAGCCCCTCCCTTGGGATAGTGAAGAGGAAAATTAATTCCAGAATTTAAAGCAAACTTTAGCTACTGTCCCAGCTTTAGGGTTACCAGATTATGGAAAGACTTTCATTTTATTTTGTCAAGAAAAAAATGTATTCACTCAGAGAGTGTTTGCGTAGAAACATGGGAACAAATGATGTCCAATAACTTATTGTAGTACAGTACTTGATTCTGTTGCATAGGGTTTTTACCATGTTAAAGGGTGGTGGCTGTTGCCTCCATTCTAGTTGATCTTGCACAATCACTGGTGCTTGGGCATGATCTTATGGTAGCCATTCCTCATTCTGTATCAGCTGCCTTACTTAAAATAAAAACTCAACCCCTCCCACGATTCTGTGACAGAAGGACGTAATGTTATTATGATATGTTTTTATGAATTAAAGCCATGTTATATTCTTTTGGACCCTAGTGTTCTGTGAATTCATGCACCCAGCATTCAGTGTTTTCTGTTTATTGGTTTACTTTTAATATTGCTCTGTTATTCTTGTATAGAGTCTGATACACCCCAGCGTCAAACAACTGCATCTGACTGCCTGCATTATTCAATTTTGATATCTTTTAGGCATATTTTTCATGAGGATGTGCAGCAGGTACTGAAGGAGGAAGAAAGGCTGCTGCTAGAAAGTCTTATGCTGGCAAATGGAAAATATTTTCTAATTGATGCATGACCAATAACCAGGGTCCCATTACATTGTTCACACTCTTGTTAGATACATATTTGCCTTGAGTTTCCTCCATCTGGCTATTTGTATGCTTCTGTCAAAGTGCATCTAACAGACATTTCAGAGTGTCTGCCCATGGACCCTCCTCTTTCTTCTCTGTTTATGGCAAAACAGTTTATGAAAGGGTTGCTGCACATGAGACCTCCTTGCAAACAAATACCTCCATCTTGGGATCTCAAGTTTGTGCTGGAAAATCTGATTTTATCACCTTTTGAACCTGCCTGTTTGGCTGTTTTGAAGTTCATTACTTGGAAAACTGTTTTACTCTTTGCTCTGACAGCTGCAAGTAGTATTTGAGTCACAAGTCCTCAATGCAGGGAATCATATTTTTCCTATAGAAACAGAAATAGAGTAAATCTGTGGACTAACCCTTCTTCACATCTATGGTTGTCTCATTGCAAACAACACATCACATATATATCTGTTGCAATCGATGCAGAATTTTTGGGTCTATATTACAACCCCGAAAGATCTAAAACGCGAATGTATGTACATTAACACATAAAGGCTGATGTACATACATAGCGAAACACGTAAATGGTGAAAATCAACATGCCAAACATGTTTCGTCAGCAAAACACGCCACACAGGTAAATACAAAATAAAAAAAAACTACATTAACACGCTTATGCGGGGGGGGGGCAAGCCCCTCAACATCCGCCACACCCCCCTTCTTAAATATACCAACTCAGAGACTGCACTACAGTGGGGAAGAAGATATATTTCCTTATCCCCACCACTGTGCTGCTGGCTAGGAAACACATTCGGCATTTTGATTTTCAACGTTTATGTGTTTTGCTGTGTATGTACATTGACCTTTATGTGTCGATGTACATACATTCGCATTTTAGATCTTTTGGTTTTGTAATATATAACCACATTTTTTAACCCTCTCCATCAAATCTTTAATATTAAAATATTTTTGGTAAATAAAAATGGTTTACACTCGACACTTTTAAATGTGGAAAGTGCAGGCATTGCAGATGCCTAAGTGACTGTTCAAGTATGTTTATTGAAGATGTGGACAAAAATATTACAGCTAGGAACAGATATAACTGCAACTCTTGCTGTGTTGTTTACATAGCCAGCTGTCAATTGTACCAGTTTTTATATAGGGAAGACTGTTAAGAAACTTAACCAAATATATATATGAACATATGTTGGCTATTAAAAAGAGAGATGTAAACAATGCACTTGCAAAACATTCTGTCTTGTGATGGTTTTAGAATATTGATTTATTTTTTTGTGTTGTACCAAATAAGTTTTTGTGGGTAATTAAAACATTCTGCTTGAATGTCATGAGGCTGAATGGCAGATAAGGCTCACATCTGACTGACCACCAGGTCGTAATCTTCTTCTTTCGGCTGCTCCTGTTAGGGGTCGCCACAGTGGATCATCTGTTTCCATTTCTTCCTATCCTCTGCAACTTGCTCTGTCACACCAACCACCTGCATGTCCTCTCTCACCACATCCATAAACCTTATCTTAGGCCTTCCTCTTTTTCTGTTACCTGGCAGCTTCATCCTTAGCATCTTTTTCCAAATATACTCTGCATCCCTCCTCAGCACATGTCCAAACCAATGTAATCTTGCCTCTCTGGCTTTGTCTCCAATCCTTCCGACCTGGGCTGACCCTCTAATATACTTATTCCTAATCCTGTCCACCCTTGTCACACTCAGTAAAAATCTTAACATCTTTAACTCTGCCATGTCCAGCTCTGACTCCTGCTTTTTTGTCAATGCCACTGTCTCAAACCCATATAACATAGCTGGTCTCACTACCTTCTTATAGACCTTCCCTTTCAATCTTACTGGTACTCGTCTATCACAAATCACTCCTGACACTCTTCTCCACCCACTCCATCCTGTCTGTACTCTCTTCTTCACCTCTCCTCTGCACTCACCATTACTCTGAACTGTTGATCCCAAGTATTTAAACTCATCCACCTTTGCCACCTCTACTCCTTGCATACTCACCATTCCTCTTTCCTCCCTCTCATTCACACACACATATATTCTGTCTTAGTCCTGCTGACCTTCATTCCTCTTCTCTCTGGAGCATATCTCCACCTCTCCAGGGTCTCCTCCACCTGTTCCTTACTCTCACTGCAGATCACAATATCATCTGCAAACATCATAGTCCACAGGGACTCCTGTCTGATCTCGTCTGTGAACCTGTCCATCACCATTGCAAATAAGAAAGTGCTCAGAGCTGGTCCGATGTAATCCCACCTCCACCTTAAACGCATCCGTCACTCCCACCACAGACCTCACCACTGTCACACTACCCTTGTACATATCCTGTACCACTCTTACATACTTCTCTGACACTCCCAACTTCCTCATACAATACCACAACTCTTCTCTAGGCACCCTGTCATATGCTTTCTCTAAATCCAGAAAGACACAATGCAACTCCTTCTAACCTTCTCTGTACTTTTCCATCAACACTCTCAGAGCAAACATTGCATCTGAAGTGCTCTTTCCCGGCATGAAACCATACTGCTGATCACTAATCATCACGTCCCTTCTTAACCTAGCTTCTACTACTCTTTCCCATAACTTCATGCTGTGACTGATCAGTTTAATCCCTCTGTAGTTATTACAGCTCTGCACATCACCCTTATTCTTAAAAATCAGTACCAAAACACTTTTTCTCCATTCCTCAGGCATCCTCTCACTTTCCAAAATTTCATTAAGCAATCTAGTTAAAAACTCCATTGCCATTTCATCTAAACACCTCCATCTGGTCATCTGGACCAACAACCTTGCCATTCTTCATCCTCTTCATAGCTATCCTTACTTCCTCCTTACTAATCCACTGCACTTCATGATTCACTATCCGCACATCATCCACATCGTCCAACCTTCTCTCCCTCTCATTCTCTTCCTTCATCAACACCTCAAAGTACTCTTTCCATCTGCTCAATCCACTCTACTCACTTGTGAGTAAGTTTCCCTCATTATCCTTCATCACACTTACCTGCTGCACATTTTTATTAGCTTGGTCCTTCTGTCTAGCCAATCGGTACAGGTCTTAATTAACATATTAATTTAAAGTGTTTTATTCTTGTGCATAGGCTCAGATTTCAGGTGATTTCCACAAGTTTAACACAAACACACACACACACACACACACACATATATATATATATATATATATATATATATATATATATATATATATATATATATATAGATACATATATATATATACATTTTATATATATATATATATATATATATATATATATATATATATATATATATATATATATATATATATATATACACACACACACACACATTTTTATTTAGTGGCTACATTAGTTTTGTGGTTGTGATTAGTCAGTAAGATCTTCTGACTTGGGGTGGATGTATTAAATGTCTTTACTGTTTTTACACTCATCTTTGTTTTTCTGATGTTCTGAATGCAATAAAATAGAACAAAAGTGCTAAAATCTTTATCACTTCCAAACTCTAATAAGCAGTCAAGTAAGATAACACAAATTATATAATAACATAAAGATTGGGGGCATTTACACAAGAAATAATGCCTGACAGGGTGTGTGTTAATGTGCAATTAACACCCACCTTGGGATGTTATGAGGCACGACGCCACACGGCTTCTACACCCTTGGAAGGGCATTAATTGCATATTAACACACATCCTGGAGGGCATTATTGTGCTTAGAGAATGGGATCTTTGTAAAATTGTTGTGTTTTACTTACTTATTTTTTTTTTAGTACTATATTTTTTTTTATATATTTTTGATATAAATTAGTTACTCTGCCTAATGTTTCAAACTTGCTGTAGTATATGTTAATGGTGTTGGAGGAATCATTTTATATCCAAAACATGAGACTTTGAAAAATGTTCAGGTATTTACTTTGTTTTTTATTTTGGTTTCTTTCATAGACAGTCAAACTATGTTGCTGCAAACAGAGAAAGTAACTATTTTTGAAAGGCAAATCATGTATGAGACCATGTCAGCTTGTAGAAGTTAAGTTTTGGGTTTTATCTCCCAATACCTTCCCATTCCCTACTACTCTTAACTTTATATGTGTAGCTCATACCTTACAAGCCTAATACTTCACTTGATACACTATTCTTCTTTGCACATTTGCCTTACATTCTGAGTTCTCTTTCTTTACCTAAACTCTTTACAAGTTCAGATCTACCATAAAATAACACCTTGCTGAAAGCACTAATTACAAAAGCATCTTACAAAGTCCATCACACCTAATTCTCTCTATATTGTTATTTTGAGCCTTTGTCCCCTGCTTATTTCATGCTTATCCAGGTAAGAAGTCGAAAGGTATGCAGACCTCTTAACTGCTGCTGCTGCTGTCAGGGACTGCTCTCACGCTCTTTCTCTCACACATACAGTATTTTCCTTTCATACACGCATACATACTCACTCGCAGACTACACTCATACACACACCACACACTCACACACACACACACACACACACACACACACACACACACACTTTTTTTAAGTTTCTTTTCATTTTTACTTTACACTCGCTAAACAGCAAAAACACTGCTTAGTGAGTGTAAAATAATGGCTCGGTCGATCTCTTTATGTCTCTCTCTCTTTCTCTCTGTCTCCCTCCCTCTCTCTGTCATACACACATACGCAGTCTCTTCTGTTTTTACACACACGTACATATGCACACAGTCTCCTCTGCTTTCATGCATGCATTGACTCACACATGCAGACAGAAACATAAACACACATACACATATATCTTCACACATAAACTTTTCCTGTTTATTTTTTACACTCTCTAAACAGCAAAAGCACTGCTTAGTGAGTGTAAAATAATGGCTCGATCTATCTCACTTTCACTCACATGCATGCATACACCTGTACACACACACAGATATAAATACACACTTTTTAAAATTTTTTATTTAATATATTTTACACTTGCTAAACAACAGAAACCCTTCTTAGCGAGTGTAAACTAATGGCAGTCATTAAGCTTTTCCTGTTTGAGCTCCGCAGTGGCTTGATATGCTGCTATGAAGTGGCGGACTCATTTTTTTAGTGGGCATTACTTCTATATTAATACTTGCTGGAAAATGTTCATTCTCCAGTCAGGGTGCTGATGTAAAGTTTGCCCATTTTCTAAAAGTATGCAAATCCGAAAGTATCCAGTGAAATACATGTTTTTTTATCGAATGATAGTCCACATCATTGTGATTTTGCAAGTGTTACCATCCTAAAATTGTTTTTATTTGCTTTTTTAATTCAACTAACAAAATTTTTATTCATATTTCCTTACAGCAGATCATCAGCTCTACATTCAGTACCGATGAGGCTGACCCATCAATTGACAGCAGTCATGTCAGTGTTATTTTGTTTGCGTATGCAAACCACTAACAAAAATACTTACAGATGTGTCTTAACTTGCATTGTTTACAGGTCCAACTTCACTTAATATATAACAAAATTATGAGGATACAGTATCTTGCTATCTAAAAGAATAACAATACTGTAACTAAAATTGTGTTCTGAAATATTTCAATCAAGAAAGACTAAGGTATGCTTGGGAATTCAGAAACATGGCTTATTTGATGTGTAGCTAATAATTAACTTGGCTGAACTTGTCAGATGTGGTCTAAAGATAATTAGTTAAGTTACAGAAGGCAATTAACATGAAGAAAAATCAGTAATTATAAAGAATCTGCTGATTATAAATGCACAAAAGATGAACATATCACAATGTGAGTCGTATAACAAAGGATCCCTGAAGCACAAGTGTAGCATTTCCATGACTATGTGTGTCCAGATGAGGAACAGAAGGCAAAGCAGACACAGGAAAGGACAACTGGTGATGGGGAGGATTTGACTTCAAATTGGAGAGGGAAGGTAAAGCCAAGGAACTGGGAGCACTATGATGGGGGACAGGGTGGAATAATGTCTTAGCCAGTGGTACAAGACAGTGCAGGCAAAATGTTATTATGCCTAGGTATACCATATATAAGTATTACTGCAATTTGGCTTGGATAAAACAGCACATTCAATATGTTGGTCAGACCAATAGGTGCACCCCGTGAGTATGGCAGGGCTATGGCAAGGCACGTATCAAGGCAGGAGGCCATATTCACAGGTGTGTGGTAGAGCATGGCAGTTGACATGCTGAAAGAACAAGATGTGACAGGTGTATCGTCCCTGGCTGGATATTGATGGCACTTCACACAGTTTGGATGGGAGCAACATCACTGTTTCCTGGCTGACAGTGCAGGTGTCCTGATATGTATTCCTGAGGTGAGTGTTTTTTATTACTGAACACAAGGTGTTATACAAATCTGTGACAATGATCTGTATTCTACTGTATTATTATAGGTATACGGTTACCTCTTCACATGGAGAGACACTCCATGCACCTTTGAAAATGGAGCCTGTTCTTCTCAATCTGGTTAGGAGTTACAAATCAAAAAAGAAACAGTACATTTAAAAGAAGCATATCTCCTGCAATTAGCCTGATCATTATTCATTAATTTGCACTAAAATGTATCTAATATGTGATCTTGATTCAGAAGTCAGGAGCACTTTTCCCCTAAGTTCTTCACCCCATTGGTGAAAAAGCTAAGGTGGTGACTTCTTAGGTCACTATTGTGGTGCCTACACTTCTCACTTGTGCAGGAAATGCCATTTCCAATAGTCACTGCTTTAGCAAGGTAGTGCCAGGTATCCACCTTATTCTGTAGACTCTCATAAGTGATCCACAGCAGGTGCTCCCAGAGAAGCAGGATGATGTTCAAATGGTGCCCTAGACAAGGAAATGAGCAGTTATTCCAGTGTCCCACTATTTGCTTCTTCCTCCCCAGTTAAACTCTGTTCAAACCTTTGAGTGTGCATACTAGTGTCTTCTTTACTTTTACAATGTTTACAGAGAGTTGGATTTAATTTAAAACTTTTATTTCAAATTTTATAGCAGAAACACTGATGATCATTTGCTAAGCAAAGCAAAACAGTCTCACATTAAAAACAGACTTAAGCATGAGCAACAGTAAACTTATCTTCCCTTGTAACTCACATTCATTGAAAAATCTTTGAGACTCGCATTCATTGAAAATGCATCTGGCCAGTGGTGGATTAAGTGTACATTGGACCCCAAGTTACTTTGAAATTATGCCCCCTGCACACATTTTTAGGTCTATGCATAAATGCCTGTCTTCTTTGACTTATCTTCCCGACTGTTTTAAATTAAATTTCTTGGCAAATAAAGCAATATTTCTTAGTGTGTTTTAAATCTGTAGTTTTGAATATTTTTTCACATAAGCAGTAAAACAAAATGTATGAACCAATAATGACAAAAGTGTACTTTTCAGAACATTTAAATCATAAAAGGTCTCTCAAACTGCTGTAATTGTAGCCAACCAAGATCTGTACTCAACAATTATGGCCACTTTATTGACTGTGTAAACTTTGCATGTCTGGTTGTCATAAAAAGGCCAGAGTAAAGTATTCCAATTTGATTTACACAAATGAACATGGATCCTGCAAAGAGATCTGCTCAGCAGGGTTATTTATTTTTATCAAAAGATATCCCAAAAATGCAGCAATTAGAGCTACATTTTTGACTGAATCCTTCTCAGATGCCTGTATTGAAAAATAACAATAATAGTAAAAAAGTCACATATTTCAAATTTCAAAGCAGCAACAGGTGCTGGTGTCAAACGGCCATAAACAAAAAACTTAACAGGTAAACACCAACAGAATAATATAGTTGAAGGAAACCTTCCACAAAGTCACTTTCCAACTGACCAAACTTCCAAAAATTCCAAGTAGAAATCACCACGCTACAGCTAGCAATGTGGAGCAGTAAATCCTTTAATCACAGTGAGCGCTTTCGCCATGCGGCTTCTTCAGACTGTTATACAACAATAAAAGCTCTAACAGTTACATTTATAACACATACCCTCACCCCATTGGTTAAAAAAGTCATCATATACATTCAAAATACAAGGCATTTGATTTCGTCAACAATGCACTCATGCAAAGCTAGCCGCTACGTAGTAACAGAATGGTGATCACCAATCCTACCTAAACATCATTTCATATAAGCAGCAGCACTACAAAAGGCGAAGTAAATACGAAAAATCCTAAATAAAAACATTCGTATAGTCTGCAGCATTGTCCTTATTAAATTAGAACAACAAATAAACAGTATGAAGGCACTCAGTATAGCTACATGTAACATAAGTTAACTTCATGTTAAACTAACCTACTCTTAAAACACTGAATGTGTATATATGAATTAAACCTATACTTACTCCTATATGGTCATCAACCCTTAAAAATCCTTAAAAACCTTTAACGTTGTGAAAAAAGCTGCTTCTTTCGTTTACCAGCAGCTACACTATCAACACGCTGAACCGCGTCGCTCCAGGGTATGTCGTCAGCTTACCCTTAAAGGGGACGACACTCTGGAGGCACGCATTCTAACAACAGGTTCTATATTTGATGCATCCACTACGAACGGAGAATTATATACATTTATACATGACTGTTTAAAAACACATGACTGTTTAAAAACACACTAACATATTGATTAGGAATAAGGGATTTTTAAAAATAAGGGATTTTTAAAAAATACTTCCTGCTAAATAAACATGTCTAAAATGCAGACAACTAGTCCACAGATGTATAAATATACCTAAACATTAAACATACAAGTACATAACTTCTGTAAAATCTGAACTAGGACAACCTAGGGTTAGAACGGGATGTGGAACGTATATACGTTTCCATCGACTCAGATACAGCCTACACCCTCTCCGTACGCTAAATACTAAAGTGCGCATGCATTGCAGGTAACAGAATTACTGGCATCTGCTTAGCCTCACATCTTTAAACCTAGACCTGTCATCTATCGACAATGATCGTGTCATTCTCTATGTTAGTACATCTGACCGTCCAGTGGGTCACTGTATGTAATACCCATCAACTGAGCATACAAAACATGAAATACAATATGGTGAATGGTGTATGTGTGATAAAATGGGAATGTGGCATGGAGTGTGTAGTGGGTGGAGGGGAGGGGAAGGAAAGGAGGGGACAGATGAAGGGGGGGGGGAGGGGAACAAAAACAGGGAAGCATGCAGGAGAAGGGAAGGAGGAATGGACGGAAACAAGGGGAATGAATGTGTGAGTGGGACGGTCAAGGTAGGGAGTGGAGGGAGGAGGCGGAGGGAAAAGGAGAAAGATGACAGTGGGGACCAATGAAGATGTGATGAAAAAGGAACAAATGAACAGGCGAATGAGAACAAAACACATGGGGGGGGACACAAGGCTAAAAAGACTGAAATAAAGACAACATAAGGGAAAGGGAGGGACACCTACCTATGTACATGGTACCTATGGTGAAGGTGCTAATGATCCTGAATCGAACGAAACTGAGAGATGAATGAAAGGGTATGGATGAAAAATGAATGAATGCAAAAATAGTACATATAAAAAACATGGATAGATATGGCAGAAAAACAATGGATGAAAGGGAAAAAGTAAAATGCACTGCTAAGGTGTTCTAAAGATCTACTGTTTGGGTACAAACAACCTCCTCTTACGGAGGAAAGGTCTGACCTGTACTTTGTCATTAAGGCCTGGGTACAACTCAGCCCTCAACCTAATGATCCATTTCATCTCATTCTCCAGGGTGAAGTTAACGATGTCACCTCCTCTCTTATTCGGAGTGATCTTCTGGATGACAAAAAACGTAAAGGTGTGACTAGGACCTCTCTCTTTATGGTGTTTAGCCAGGGCATTAACCTCAGATGCTGTCCTAATGTGGTAAGTGTGCTCCCTAATCCGTTCTCTGAGTGACCTGTTGGTTTTACCGACATAAAACGCCTGGCATGCATCACAGGTTGCCATGTAGATGATATTGGAACTCCCACAGGATGTTCTAGTGTGAAAATTATAATTCCATTGAGTAGTGGGGTGGATAAAGCTCATTGTTTCATTGATAAACATGCACTGATTGCATCTACCACACGGTGTAGTATTTGTCAGCTGTGTATTGGGTGTCTCTGTAACTAGGTTGTTCCTAGGTTTACATAAAATTCTCCTTAAATTGGGTTGATTCTTATAAGTGATACTCGGGCTTGGTCCCACTATCTCCTTTATGTCATTATCTAACATCAATAAATCCCAATGTCTCTCTAGGATTTGCTTCAAACCCACTGAATCTTTAGTATAAAACATGGAAACTCTATTTTTAATAGGGTTCGATTGGTTCTCCAATGCTAAGGTGGGTAAAGGCTCTGAATAGTATGGTTTTGCTCTAGTCTGTCTAAGGCTTTGAACATCGACAACAGTGCTATCAAAGATGTCTTCATTATAACCCCTTTTTGAAAATCTAACCTTCAGACCTTTAAGTTCATCTTCATAGCCTTCATTGGTAGGATTCAGCCTAGAGGCCCTCATTACCTGACCCTTCATCACATTGTCAAACACATAGTTAGGGTGCATACTACCTCTGTGTAGAATGGTGTTCCTGAAACATAATTTCCTGTGGACATTTGTGTTAAGCAGTCCATTACTGAGCCTGTTAATATTCACATCCAAATATGATATATGTTCTATTGAGTGATTTAAAGTGAACTTTAGGAATTCAGTTGAGCTATTCATGCGTTCGACAAATAACAACAATTCCTCGCTGTTTCCCTTCCAAATAAAGAAAAGGTCATCAACGAACCTACGGTAGAAGCCAACATGTTCCTGAAACTGTGGTGTAATAAATAGGAAAGACTCTTCCCATTGAGCCATGACAAGGTTGGCGTAGCTATTGGCACAAGACGTGCCCATAGCCACGCCATCCCTCTGTAAGAAGATGTCATCTCCAAACATGAAAACGTTATTCAACAACACTGTTTCTAAAAGTAGAGCAATAAAGTCTATTTTTACATTTGTAAATTCAGAGTGGTTTTTAAGGTACTCTTGTATATATTGTATACCTAAATCATTAGGGATCATAGTGAAAAGGCTCACAACGTCTAGTGTTACTAAGATATAATGTGCATTATCCTCTAATTTCTTCGTATAATCATAAAGGTCCAAAAGGAACTGCTTACTGTCTCTTAGTATGAACTTGTTTTGATTAACTATGGGCCTAAGATGATATTCAATAAAAATAGAGAAGGGTTCAGTCACCCAACCTTGTCCAGCTACAATTGGCCTCATGGGTGGATCCCTAGCCGACTTGTGAACTTTGGGAAGACCTTGTATAATGGGGATCAAGGGGTTGTTTACTTTGAAATAATCATAAAGTTCCTTCTTAATACTACCAGAAGCTAACAGCTCGTCAAGCATGTAATAGACCTGTAGGGTTTTATCTACAACCACATCCATCCCTATCTTCAAATAAGAGGAGGTCTCTCCCAAAAGCATTCCCATCCTTCTATTGTAGTCCAATGAATCCATAAGGACAATGGGTCCTCCTTTGTCAGCTGGTCTTATAACAAGAGCAGTATCATTTTTCAGGTCCTTCAGTGCTATTCTATGATTAAAACTTAAATTCTGTTTATATTTGACATTCCTTGTAGTCTCAAAATGCCTATAAATGTCATTCTCTGTGATCTTAGAGTAAACTTCCAACAACGGATGTAACTGGGGGATGTATACACTATTGCTTCTAAACCTACTGGTGTCCTGTCGCTCAGGTGTATTGCCAAATTCAAGTTTCAATTGGATGTTCCTTACAAACATTTTAATGTCAATGATGGAGTCAGCAACATTGCCCCTGCTGGTGGGTATAAAGCTAAGACCCTTATTGAGAACATCTTCCTCATACTTATTCAGAACTTTCTTGGAGAGATTCACAATCAGCGAATCGTCTTCTCCCACATTCTTTTCAGGGTAGGCCCTTGTTGTTCCCCTCCTGAGCCTTTCCTCTTTTGTCTGCCCCTGCTCATCGATCTTGTTCTCCCTTGGTGTTGCTTCTGTGCTATGGGGAAAGGGGTATTGTTATTACTTAGTGGGACCTTTCTTCTGACCACAACTTCATCTGACTTCCTCATACTTCTCACGGTTGTAGGGTCAGGTGGTGGTTGGATGACATGTGTATCTACTCCTTCTACCTCAGTCTCCTTTTCCCCCCTGGTTGTGGGATTATCTGAACTATCCCCATGTTCATCTTCCTGAAAAACAATTTCAGTGTATGAGACATTTCTTCTTATATTAATGTCAGAACTGGTTGTACCATTAGCTGGTCTGAGTGTTACTGGTCTATCAGCACCATTCTCAACACTAGAAATGTTGCCTTTCATTCTTTGTACGTTAGAATTGTGTTGAGACCCTTTCCCTGGTGTGGGTCTATTACCACCATTATTAATAATCAAAGCTGGCCTATCTCTGGGCCAAGTGAATACATTTGAATTTCTAAAATCCCTTAGGTCCCTCATAATTTTATTCTTCTTTTGTTCAATCAGTCTTCTTTCAAAAACCATGACATTATCTATCACCCTCTCAATCTTGGTGCCAACATTTACATTCACATACTTATTAATAATATTATCATATAAACTATTCACTTTCAGTCTTAAACTCTCCTCCTCAGGTAAATGAAACCTGATTAACAGTTTCATGTAATTATTACTAAGCTCAATATTGAGCTGTTGCCATTCATATAAGAGGTCAGGTATAGAGTCACCTGAGGTGGGCATTTTTAAAATACGTAACCCACGTGGAATAATCTGTTTGTCCAAACATGCTTCAAAATACTGTCGTTGGACTTGCAACTTTTTCAGCTTAATTGTCTCGGTTTCCAGTACTTGCAAGTCATTAGACAAACTCAAATAGTTCTCATTATTATTTACAGCATTTACTGAGCCAAAATCCGGCTCATAAGAGAGTAGCAGGTTCTCCCCGCCAGTCACACAAGCATGAAATCGTCCCAACCTATCACTAGGTTGGACAGTTTGTGGTACGTACGGTAGCTCAATGTCCGAAATAGCATTATCGGCCATATCCACAGTCCAGGAGTAGAAAAAGTCAATGTAAAAAAGTCAAGTATAACCCCTGAGCGTAGGATGTTGCACCAGCAGAAAAAGTAGAAAATAATCAAAGCAGCAACAGGTGCTGGTGTCAAACGGCCATAAACAAAAAACTTAACAGGTAAACACCAACAGAATAATATAGTTGAAGGAAACCTTCCACAAAGTCACTTTCCAACTGACCAAACTTCCAAAAATTCCAAGTAGAAATCACCACGCTACAGCTAGCAATGTGGAGCAGTAAATCCTTTAATCACAGTGAGCGCTTTCGCCATGCGGCTTCTTCAGACTGTTATACAACAATAAAAGCTCTAACAGTTACATTTATAACACATACCCTCACCCCATTGGTTAAAAAAGTCATCATATACATTCAAAATACAAGGCATTTGATTTCATCAACAATGCACTCATGCAAAGCTAGCCGCTTCGTAGTAACAGAATGGTGATCACCAATCCTACCTAAACATCATTTCATATAAGCAGCAGCACTACAAAAGGCGAAGTAAATACGAAAAATCCTAAATAAAAACATTCGTATAGTCTGCAGCATTGTCCTTATTAAATTAGAACAACAAATAAACAGTATGAAGGCACTCAGTATAGCTACATGTAACATAAGTTAACTTCATGTTAAACTAACCTACTCTTAAAACACTGAATGTGTATATATGAATTAAACCTATACTTACTCCTATATGGTCATCAACCCTTAAAAATCCTTAAAAACCTTTAACGTTGTGAAAAAAGCTGCTTCTTTCGTTTACCAGCAGCTACACTATCAACACGCTGAACCGCGTCGCTCCAGGGTATGTCGTCAGCTTACCCTTAAAGGGGACGACACTCTGGACATACCCTGGAGCGACGCGGTTCAGCGTGTTGATAGTGTAGCTGCTGGTAAACGAAAGAAGCAGCTTTTTTCACAACGCTAAAGGTTTTAAGGCTGATGACCATATAGGAGTAAGTATAGGTTTAATTCATATATACACATTCAGTGTTTTAAGAGTAGGTTAGTTTAACATGAAGTTAACTTATGTTACATGTAGCTATACTGAGTGCCTTCATACTGTTTATTTGTTGTTCTAATTTAATAAGGACAATGCTGCAGACTATACCTAATGTTTTATTTAGGATTTTCAGATTTACTTCTTTGTAGTGCTGCTGCTTATATGAAATGATGTTTAGGTAGGATTGGTGATCACCATTCTGTTACCACTGGCTGCTAGCTTTGCATGAGCGCATTGTTGACCAAATCAAATGCCTTGTATTTTGAATGTATATGATGACTTTTAACCAATGGGGTGAGGGTATGCGTTATAAATGTAACTGTTAGAGCTTTATTGTTGTATAACAGTCTGAAGCTAGTTTATGGGCTAAAGCGCCACTGTGATTAAAGGATTTACTGCTCCACATTGCTAGCTGTATGCGGGTGATTTCTACTTGGAATTTTGGAAGTTTGGTCAGTTGGAAAGTGACTTTGTGGAAGGTTTCCTTCAACTATATTATTCTGTTGGTGTTTACCTGTTAAGTTTTTGTTTATGGCCGTTGACACCAGCACCTGTTGCTGCTTTGATTATTTTCTACTTTTTTCTGCTGGTGCAACATCCTACTTCAGGGGTTATAGCTGACTTTTTTACATTGACTTTTTCTACCCTGGACTGTGGATATAATATAATGCTATTTCAACATTGAGCTACCAGACGTACTCATTAAAACTGTCCAACCTAGTGATAGGTTGGGACGACTTCATGCTTGTGTGGACTGGCGGGAGAACCTGTTACTCTCTTATGAGCCGGATTTTGGCTCAGTAAATGCTGTAAATAATAATGAGAATCTATTTGAGTTTGTCTAATGACTTGCAAGTACTGGAAACCGAGACAATTAAGTTGAAAAGTTGCAAAGTCCAACGACAGTATTTTGAAGCATGTTTGACAAACAGATTATTCCACGGGTTACGATTTTAAAATGCCCACCTCAGGTGACTCTATACCGACCTCTTATATGAATGGCAACAGCCCAATATTGAGCTTAGTAATAATTATATGAAACTGTTAATCAGGTTCCATTTCTACCTGAGGAGGAGAGTCTAAGACTAAAAGTGAATGATTTATATGATAATATTATTAAGAAGTATGTGAATGTAAATGTTGGCACCAAGATTGAGAGAGGGTAATAGATAATGTCATGGTTTTGAAAGAAGACTGATTGAACAAAAGAAAAATAAAATTATGAGGGACCTAAGGGATTTTAGAAACTCGAATGTATTTACTTGGCCCAGAGATAGGCCAGCTTTGATTATTAATAATGGTGGTAATAGACCCACACCAGGGAAAGGGTCTCAACACAATTCTAACGCATTAATACAATGAAAGGCAACATTTCTAGTGTTGAGAATGGTGCTGATAGACCAGTAACACTCAGACCAGCTAATGGTACAACCAGTTCTGACGTTAGTATAAGAAGAAATGTCTCATACACTGAAATTGTTTTTCAGGAAGATGAACATGGGGATAGTTCAGATAATCCCACCACCAGTGGGGAAAAGGAGAATGAGGTAGAAGGAATAGAGACACATGTCATCCAACCACCACCTGACCCTGCAACTGTTAGAAATATGAGGAAGTCAGATGAAGTTGTGGTCAGAAGGAAGGTCCCACTAAGTAACAACAATACCCCTTTCCCCATAGCACAGAAGCAAATAAACACCAAGGAGAACAAGATCGTATGAGCAGGGCAGACAAAAGAGGAAAGGCTCAGGAGGGGAACAACAAGGGCCTACCCTGAAAAGAATGTGGGAGAAGACGCATTCATTGATTGTGAATCTCTCCAAGAAAGTTCCCTGAATAAGTATGAGGAAGATGTTCTCACAAGGGTCCCTAGCTTTATACCCACCAGCAGGGCAATGTTGCTGACTCCATCATTGACATTAAAATGTTTGTAAGGAAACATCCAATTGAAACTTGAATTTGGCAATACACCTGAGAGACAGGACACCAGTAGGTTTAGAAGCAATAGTGTATACATCCCCCAGTTAAGTTACATCCGGGTTGTTGGAAGTTTACTCTAAGATCACAGAGAATGACATTTATAGGCATTTTGAGACTACAAGGAATGTCAAATATAAACAGAATCTTAAGTTTTAACTTCATAGAATAGCACTGAAGGACCTGAAAATGATACTGCTCTCTTTGTTATAAGACCAGCTGGACAAAGGAGGACCCATTGTCCTTATGGATTCATTGGACTACAATAGAAGGCTGATGGGAATGCTTTGGGAGAGACCTCCCTCTTATTTGAAGATAGGATGGATGTGTGGTTGTAGATAAACCCTACAGGTCTATTACATGCTTGATGAGCTGTTAGCTTCTGGTAGTATTAAGAAGGAACTTTATGATTATTTCTAAAGTAAACAACCCCTTGATCCTGGCCATTATACAAGGACTTCCCAAAAGTTCATAAGTCGGCAAGTGGGATCCACCCATGAGGCCAATTGTAGTTGGACAAGGTTAAGCTTACTGAACCCTTCTATTTTTATTGAATATCATCTTAGGCCCTTAGTTAACTGTGAACAAGTTCATACTAAGAGACAGCAAGCAGTTCCTTTTGACCTATATATGATTATACTGTAAAGAAATTAGAGGATAATTTACATTACATCTTTTAGTAACACTAGGACGCTAGAGCCTTTTCACTATGATCCCCAATGATTTAGGTGTATACAATATATACAAGAGTACCTTTTAAAACCATTCTGAATTTACAAATGTAAAATAGACTTTATTGCTCTACTTTTAGAAGCAGTGTTGTTGAATAACGTTTTCTATGTTTGGAGATGATATCTTCTTACAGAGGGATGGCTGGCTATGGGCACGCCTTGTGCCAATAGCTACGCCTAACCTGGTCATGGCACAATGGGAAGAGTCTTCCATTTATTACACCGGCAATTTCTAGGAACATGTTGGTTTCACCACTCAGAGGTTCAAGTTGGATGACCTTTTCTTTATTTGGAAGGGAGACATGTTTGCAGGAATTGTTGCCGGTTTATTTGCTCAGAACGCATGAATAGTCTACAACTGAATTCTAAAGTTCACTTCTAAATTACCAATAGAGCATATATCATATTTGGATGTGAATATCAACAGGCTCAGTAATGGACTGCTTAACACAAATGTTCACAGGAAGTTATGTTTCAGGAACACCATTCTACACAGGGCAGGCGCACCCTAACTATGTGTTCGACAATGTGATGAAGGGTCAGGTAATGAGGCCCCTAGGCTGAATCCCCTACCAATGAAGGCTATGAAGATGAACTTAAAGGTCTGAAGGTTAGATTTTCAAAAAGGGTTATAATGAAGACATCTTTTGACAGCACCGCTTGTCGATGTTCAAAGCCTTAGACATACTAGAGCAAAACCATACTATTCAGAGCCTTTTACCCACCTCTTCAGCATTGCTGACTTAAATCAATTGCCTTGTATTTTGAATGTATGTGATGACTTTTTAAACCAATGGGGTGAGGGTATGTGTTATAAATGTAACTGTTAGAGCTTTTATTGTTGTATAACAGTCTGAAGAAGCCGCATGGCGAAAGCGCTCACTGTGATTAAAGGATTTACTGCTCCACATTGCTAGCTTTAGCGTGGTGATTTCTACTTGGAATTTTTGGAAGTTTGGTCAGTTGGAGAGTGACTTTGTGGAAGGTTTCCTTCCTATATATTATTCTGTTGGAGTTTACCTGTTAAGTTTTTTGTTTATGGCCGTTTGACACCAGCACCTGTTGCTGCTTTGATTATCTTCTACTTTTTCTGCTGGTGCAACATCCTACGCTCAGGGGTTATACTTGACTTTTTTACATTGACTTTTTCTACTCCTGGACTGTGGATATGGCCGATAATGCTATTTCGAACATTGAGTTACCGTATGTACCACAAACAGTCCAACCCAGTGATAGGTTGGGACGGTTTCATGCTTGTGTGACTGGCGGGGAGAACCTGCTACTCTCTTATGAGCCGGATTTTGGCTCAGTAAATGCTGTAAATAATAATGAGAACTATTTGAGTTTGTCTAATGACTTGCAAGTACTGGAAACCGAGACAATTAAGCTGAAAAAGTTGCAAGTCCAACGACAGTATTTTGAAGCATGTTTGGACAAACAGATTATTCCACGTGGGTTACGTATTTTAAAAATGCCCACCTCAGGTGACTCTATACCGGACCTCTTATATGAATGGCAACAGCTCAATATTGAGCTTAGTAATAATTATATGAAACTGTTAATCAGGTTCCATTTACCTGAGGAGGAGAGTCTAAGACTAAAAGTGAATGATTTATATGATAATATTATTAAGAAGTATGTGAATGTAAATGTTGGCACCAAGATTGAGAGGGTAATAGATAATGTCATGGTTTTTGAAAGAAGACTGATTGAACAAAAGAAGAATAAAATTATGAGGGACTTAAGGGATTTTAGAAATTCGAATGTATTTAATTGGCCCAGAGATAGGCCAGCTTTGATTATTAATAATGGTGGTAATAGACCCACACCAGGGAAAGGGTCACAACACAATTCTAACGTACATACAATGAAAGGAAACGTTTCTAGTGTTGAGAATGGTGCTGATAGACCAGTAACACTTAGACCAGCTAATGGTACAACCAGTTCTGACATTAATACTAGAAGAAATGTCTCATATACTGAAATTGTTTTTCAGGAAGATGAACGTGGGGATAGTTCAGATAATCCCACAACCAGGGGGGAAAAGGAGACTGAGGTAGAAGGAGTAGATACACATGTCATCCAACCACCACCTGACCCTACAACTGTAAGTAGTATGAGGAAGTCAGATGAAGTTGTGGTCAGAAGAAAGGTCCCACTAAGTAATAACAATACCCCTTTCCCCATAGCACAGAAGCAACACCAAGGGAGAACAAGATCGATGAGCAGGGGCAGACAAAAGAGGAAAGGCTCAGGAGGGGAACAACAAGGGCCTACCCTGAAAAGAATGTGGGAGAAGACGATTCGCTGATTGTGAATCTCTCCAAGAAAGTTCTGAATAAGTATGAGGAAGATGTTCTCAATAAGGGTCTTAGCTTTATACCCACCAGCAGGGGCAATGTTGCTGACTCCATCATTGACATTAAAATGTTTGTAAGGAACATCCAATTGAAACTTGAATTTGGCAATACACCTGAGCGACAGGACACCAGTAGGTTTAGAAGCAATAGTGTATACATCCCCCAGTTACATCCGTTGTTGGAAGTTTACTCTAAGATCACAGAGAATGACATTTATAGGCATTTTGAGACTACAAGGAATGTCAAATATAAACAGAATTTAAGTTTTAATCATAGAATAGCACTGAAGGACCTGAAAAATGATACTGCTCTTGTTATAAGACCAGCTGACAAAGGAGGACCCATTGTCCTTATGGATTCATTGGACTACAATAGAAGGATGGGAATGCTTTTGGGAGAGACCTCCTCTTATTTGAAGATAGGGATGGATGTGGTTGTAGATAAAACCCTACAGGTCTATTACATGCTTGATGAGCTGTTAGCTTCTGGTAGTATTAAGAAGGAACTTTATGATTATTTCAAAGTAAACAACCCCTTGATCCCCATTATACAAGGACTTCCCAAAGTTCATAAGTCGGCAAGGGATCCACCCATGAGGCCAATTGTAGCTGGACAAGGTTGGGTTACTGAACCCTTCTCTATTTTTATTGAATATCATCTTAGGCCCTTAGTTAATCAGAACAAGTTCATACTAAGAGACAGCAAGCAGTTCCTTTTGGACCTATATGATTATACGAAGAAATTAGAGGATAATTTACATTACATCTTAGTAACACTAGACGTTGTGAGCCTTTTCACTATGATCCCCAATGATTTAGGTATACAATATATACAAGAGTACCTTAAAAACCATTCTGAATTTACAAATGTAAAAATAGACTTTATTGCTCTACTTTTAGAAACAGTGTTGTTGAATAACGTTTTCATGTTTGGAGATGATATCTTCTTACAGAGGGATGGCGTGGCTATGGGCACGTCTTGTGCCAATAGCTACGCCAACCTGGTCATGGCACAATGGGAAGAGTCTTCCCTATTTATTACACCACAATTTCAGGAACATGTTGGTTTCTACCGTAGGTTCGTTGATGACCTTTTCTTTATTTGGAAGGGAGACAGCGAGGAATTGTTGTTATTTGTCGAACGCATGAATAGTTCAACTGAATTCCTAAAGTTCACTTTAAATTACTCAATAGAGCATATATCATATTTGGATGTGAATATCAACAGGCTCAGTAATGGACTGCTTAACACAAATGTTCACAGGAAGTTATGTTTCAGGAACACCATTCTACACAGGGGTAGTATGCACCCTAACTATGTGTTCGACAATGTGATGAAGGGTCAGGTAATGAGGGCCTCTAGGCTGAATCCTACCAATGAAGGCTATGAAGATGAACTTAAAGGTCTGAAGGTTAGATTTTCAAAAAGGGGTTATAATGAAGACATCTTTGACAGCACCGTTGTCGATGTTCAAAGCCTTAGACATACTAGAGCAAAACCATACTATTCAGAGCCTTTACCCACCTCAGCATTGGATAACCAATCGAACCCTATTAAAAATAGAGTTTCCATGTTTTATACTAAAGATTCAGTGGGTTTGAAGCAAATCCTAGAGAGACATTGGGATTTATTGATGTTAGATAATGACATAAAGGAGATAGTGGGACCATGCCCGAGCATCACTTATAAGAATCAACCCAATTTAAGGAGAATTTTATGCAAACCTAGGAACAACCTAGTTACAGAGACACCCAATACACAGCTGACAAATACTACACCGTGTGGTAGATGCAATCAGTGCATGTTTGTTAATGAAACAATGAGCTTTATCCACCCCACTACTCAATGGAGTTATAATTTTTACACTAGAACATCCTGTGGGAGTTCTAATATCATCTACATGGCAACCTGTGAAGCATGCCAGGCGTTTTATGTTGGTAAAACCAACAGGTCACTCAGAGAACGAATTAGGGAGCATATTTACCACATTAGGACAGCATCTGAGGTTAATGCCCTGGCTAAACACCATAAAGAGAGAGGTCCTAGTCACACCTTTACGTTCTTTGTCATCCAGAAGATCACTCCGAATAAGAGAGGAGGTGACATCGTTAACTTCACCTTGGAGAATGAGACGAAATGGATCATTAGATTGAGGGCTGAGTTGTACCCAGGCCTTAATGACAAAGTACAGGTCAGACCTTTCCTCCGAAAGAGGAGGTTGTTTGTACCCAAACAGTAGATCTATGAACACCTCAGCAGTGCATTTTACTTTTTCCCTTTTTTCCATTGTTTTTCTGCCATATCCATTCATGTTTTTTATATGTACTATTTTTGCATTCATTTATTTTCCATCCATACCCTTTCACTCATTTCTCAGTTTCGTTTGATTCAGGTCTCATCAGCACCTTCACCATAGGTACCACGCACATAGGTAGGTGTCCTTTCCTTTACCTCATGTTGTCTTCATTTCAGTCTTTTTAGCCTTGTGTTTTGTACTCATTTGCCTGTTCATTTGTTCCTTTTTCATCATATCTTCATTGGTCCTTTCTTTCTTTCTCCTTTTCCCTCCGCCTCCTCCCTCCACTCCATACCTTGACCGTCCCATTCACACATTCATTCCCCCCGTTCCGTCCATTCCTCTTTCCCTTCTCCTATATGTTTCCGTGTTATTGTTCCGCCCCCCCCTTCATCTGTCCTCCCTTTTCCTTCCCCCCCTCCACCCACTATACACTCCATGCCACATTCCCATTTATCACACATACACCATTCACCACATTGTGTTAGTATTTCATGTTTTGCATGCTCAGTTGATGGGTACTACATACAGTGACCCACTGGACGGTCAGATGTAGTAACATAGAGAATGACACGATCATTGTCGATAGATGACAGATCTAGGTTTAAAGATGTGAGGCTAAGCAGATGCCAGTAATTTTGTTACCTGCAATGCATGCGCACTTTAGTATTTAGCGTACGGAGAGGGTGTAGGCTGTATCTGAGTCGATGGAAACGTATATACGTTCCACATCCCGTTCTAACCCTAGGTTGTCCTAGTTCAGATTTTACAGAAGTTATGTACTTGTATGTTTAATGTTTAGGTATATTTATACATCTGTGGACTAGTTGTCTGCATTTTAGACAGGTTTATTTAGCAAGAAGTATATTTTTTAAAAAATCCCCTTTTTTAAAAATCCCTTATTCCTAATCAAT